>NW_027107986.1:557031-603377 GCF_000696795.3 Halyomorpha halys | reverse complement strand
TCATATCTTCCACATTGGAGCGCGGTATGTACTGCACGGGAGTTTTCCTCGATGTTGAACAAGCTTTTGATCGAGTCTAGCATCCTGGTCTGCTCTATAAACTTCGTCAATTCATACCCCCAACATATTTCCTTATAATCCGCTCCTACCTCACTGATAGAACCTTTAAAGTAAATCATAACCTAGCCTACTCATCTCTCTTTTCTCAGTCCGCCGGTGTTCCCCAAGGTAGTATCTTAGGTCCCATTCTTTATACGGTTTATACAGCTGACATCCCAACCCTCCCTAACACAGTGCTAACAACATACGCTGACGACACATGTATACTTTCTGTAAACGACGACCCAACTAATGCATCACAAACACTACAGGTACACATAACATCTATTGACTGGTGTCAAAACTGGAGAATCAAAATAAATCCTGACAAATCCTATCAGATCACCTTTACTCTCCGTTGTAAACCTCTGCCCTCCTGTCCTACTGTATCCTTTCTAGATACTCCACTAACGCCTGTTGAACAGATTCGATACTTAGGACTCCATCTTGACAAGAGACTTACTTGGAATCCACACACGACTGAAACGACAAGAAACTGCTCGTATATTCCGATTGCTACAGAACTTACTTGACAAACGCTCTAAGCTTCCCATTCACTACAAAAAATTAGTATACACTGCGATAATCAGACCAATTTGGACATATGGAATAAAGCGGCTCTACCAAACCATCATACTTCTCCCGCATCCAATCCTTACAATCAAAAATCCTAAGTAAAGTCCTTGATGCTCCTTATTACGTTACAAATAAACTCATTCACAATGACCTTAACACCCCATTCGTTGCATATTAGGCCTAAAACAGATATGCGTCTTTTCATTCCAACCTCCTTACCCATCCTAACCCATTAATTCGTTCAAATCCATTAATTAGTTTAAATCTATAAAAATGGAACAACTAAGGTTAGTATTTGATTTGGAGCAATCTGTATAAATGAACTTACTATGGCTGTACTTACCATTAATTTTTAAGAGCTGTAATAAGTGGGTGTTATGGTTCTATTTATATTGTGTTTCAGGAGCGCTAAGTATAATGCGAGTAGTTTTAAGTTTCAAAGTGGGTAATTGTATTGATAGATTGTATTGAGTAGTTTAGTTTGAGTAGATTGTATTGGGTAGTTGTATTGAATATCTAGGTTTCAGATTTCTTCAATATATCTTCTCACTTTTATCCCAAGTGGTGGTGGTAGTATTTGGTTTTCTACAGATATTTTGATTTTAGGCTGGAGTATAGGTTTCTATGCTGGGTTTTATTCTAGAATATTAGTTTTCAATATATCCGCATGCTATTTTATGTCTCTTAACAGCTTGATTAGCTTCTACAAATACTGTTTATAGGGCTAATTATGGAGACGAAACCGCATCATGGACTGTGTCTAAGGAATAAAGCTGTTTAAGATTAGTTAATGCATAAACAAAACTGTCAAACAGGTCTACACTTTTATCACTCTGGATCTGTCGGCTCCTTACGAACATCCAGCTCGAACCTTAAGTATATTACGCCTTTTTAGAAATTCTTCCTTTAAGGTTAAAGGTGTTCCTGATATTGTCTTTCCAGAAAAGTTCCGAATTAAAAATTGATCCAAAAAATTTAACTTTTGAATCAACTTTATACAACCTAATAGTTCTTCTTTGGTAAAGGACAGGTTTTATGCCTTTTCACTTAAATTTTCAATTAATTGTAATTTAAGACAGTGGCGTCTAGTGTAAGTTGTGTTTAGAAGAGTAAATATTTCAGTAAAATTCTGTAAATTGCTCAGCTAGCAAATCATTGATAGTGTTGCCAAAAATCTTTTATTTTCCTGAAATACTTTTTATCTTTTTTTTTCAAAATAATATAGGTGTGTTTTTGGTGGATATAGTGGTCAGTTTTTTTTTATTGTTTTCAATTATTCTGCGTGATATGGAACGATTTTTCTTTTATTCTATCAGAGTGCTTAAATTAGGTTCCTTTAAAATTTCTGTGAATGACCTACTTCTAATTAACAAATGTTTTTTTAATTATTTATTTATTTATTGACATTTACAACAGTATATAAAATACAACAAGTAAATTTGAAGTAAGATCATAATGGTATGATACAGCATGCAGAGAAACTACCCATTGGTAGAGCTCTAAAAACATTTTTACAATATAAGGTCACGAGACCATCTTCTTTTCAGGCGCTTCGGGGGAACACCAGGAATGGAAGAGGAAGCAAGGTTAGAAACTTGTTGGTTTGGGTGGTTAGGGAGCTTATAATGGAAGGAATGTGATAAGGATATCTGGTACGGGTTGGATCGGTTACATAAGGAACATTTAGGTCTTTATAGATGGTTATATTTGTAACAAAGTAAGGAGCATTGAGGATTTTACGAAGGATTTCGGATTGTAAGGATACGAGAGGAATTCGTTTAGTAAATTCAAGGAAGGTTTAATGGAGCCCCAAAGCTCAACTCCGTATGTCCAGATGGGCCTTATTATTGTCTTGTAGATCAGTCTTTTGTAATGAATTGGAAGTGCTGTAATAGTCGGAACCTACGTGCAGTTTCCTGTATTTTCAGTCTTGTGTGAGGATTCCACGTTAGTCGTTCGTCAAGATGTAGTCCAAGGTACCGGATCTGTTCTACTGGGGTAAGAGCCACATTATTAAAGTATATTTTAGGGCAGTCGACAGGTTTACGACAAAGAGTAAAGGTGATTTGATGGAATTTATTTTTATCCCCCAATTTCGGTACCATTCTTCCAGAGTTATGATTTGGAACTGGAGAGTTTGGGATGCAATCAAAGGATAATTATTAACTGTGAGCACAAATGTATAATCGGCATACGTGGTAAGGATAGTGTTAGGGGTTGTTGGGATGTCAGTTGTATAGACGGTGTAGAGGGTGGGACCGAGGAACACCAGCGGATTGAAAATAGAGGGATGAATAGGAACCATTATGGTTTACTTGGAATAATCTATCGGTAATAAAGGAACGGATGATGAGAAAGTATGTAGGAGGTAGGAATTTATGGAGTTTGTAAAGCAATCCCGGGTGCCAGACTCGATCAAAAGCCTGCTCTATATCGAAAAAGACTCCCGCGCAGTACATTCCGCTTTCCAAAGAAGACGAGACAACGTCCACCACACGATGACATTGCTGGATAGTGGAGTGGGATGTTCGGAATCCAAACTGGTGATCTTGGATTATATGATTGGAAACTATGATGGGGTATAGGCGTTTCAAAATAAGTTATTCCAGGATTTTGCCCATGATCGGTAATAGAGAAATAGGACGATTAGAGAATGGGTGTTCTGGAGGCTTTTGGGGTTTGGGTATCATTTTAATTATAGATAGTTTCCAAGGGTCTGGAAAATATGTGGAACGGAGAACGGCGTTATATATGTAGGTGAGGAATAGGATGGCTTTTTGAGGAAGAAGTTTAAGGATGTGGGATGTTATTAGGTTGTATCCAGGAGCTTTGCGGGTAGGTAATCTCTGAATGATGATGGATATTTCAGAAGGATGAAATGCATTAGGTGGTAGGGTCATTTGGAGGAGAATATTTAGTTCTGCTTCAATACTTTCAAGGTGAATCGGGTTAAGGTTATCGGGATGTCGAATAAAGGTTTTAGAAAGGTGTCCGAAGGTTTACGATTATTGCTCCTCAGTTCTGGTCCAGGTTTAGGATTCGATGAGAAGAGGATAGTTAAAATCTTTGAAATTCAGCAGCTGTTTGGTGGTTCTCCATAATGATTTGTCAGTAGTTGTAAGATTTTCCGTGAAGTTAAGTATATTTTTGATTTTGAATTTTCTAATTTCTGCTTTAAGTTTGTTAGTCAATTTGGTGTAATACGTTTTGTCAGTTGGATATCTGGTCTTATGCCACTTCGATATTGCTCTTCGTTTTTCCTTCTTAAGATACAAATATGCTGTGGCAGGTTAGTTTGTTTATTATTATTAATTTTACTAGTATTCCTGTAATCAATGAAGGAGTGGAGGGCTTAGCCACAAAGCTTGAATATAAAAAAAGCAGAACTGGACTATGATCTGATGAAAGGTCATTCAGGGATTCAACAATGGTTTGAGAGGAGGAAATCTGGGAGGTGATAAATATGTTAAGGATATCTGGTCGTTTTTTTTATGGATGTTGGCCAATAAGTAGGATTTTTGAGCGAGAGGATAGCATAAGTATTGGAGGTGGAAACTCGGGATAGGATATTACCACGGGGGTTGGTTGTTCGCCATCCCCATCGTTGGTGTTTCGCATTGTAGTCTCCTCCAGCAATGAAGTGCGGTCCGAAGGTTTGGAATAAGGAATCCAGAAGGTCTAAGGTTATTACCAGGAGGACAGTATACAGCTGAAAATGTATCATGGAAAGGGCGAGTCGAAATGATTACCGTTGTTGATTGGTTTGCATCAGTTGGATTGGAAGGAATAAGGGAATGGAATAAGGATGCAAGAACCAGCATGGAAAGTGTGAATGAAGTTTTTAAAAAATGATTTTTTTTTTTTTTTTTTATGAAAATGGGGAATACCTTACAGTATAATATATAAAAATAGATGGAAGTTTAATCATGCTATCCTGATTAAAAATTAAACCATTTTCCTACAAAATTAAAAAGAAAATTTAAAAAAAAATTTTTTTTTTTCATTTCTGTGGTGAAAATTGGATTTTTTTTCACTATTCGAATTTTTCCCTTTAAGCATATTGAAGACAGCTAAAATGTAAACCAAAACGCGCATTTTAATAAAAAAAAAAAAACACAAAATTTTAATTTTTTTAACAACTATCTTGTTTGAAAACGTCATAAAACTAGTTATAAACCAATGTGACGTCTACTGGGGTGATTTAAAACGATCAAATTGATCAATATAAAAATAAAAGAAATTACAAAGCGATTTTTTATTGGGAAATATAGTAGCATTCGTGGTAAAGTTGATGAATTTCGACAAATATCGAATTGTAAAAATGTCTATGATTGGTTCATCAAACCTTCGCTGATGAGAGAGGGTGTTCTAGTAAGAACAAATAACTACGAAATAATAGTTTATTAAATATATAGATGAAATTTATAGTTGACAGGTTATTACGCAGAAAAAAAAACAGTTTGCAAAAAATGACAAGAATGGGGGAAATACAAAAAAGTTTTTTCTGATTGCCGTTTTCTTAAAGCGTTTCTGAAACAATACGCAAACTTAAATAATTATTGTTAGCTTAGCTTACAGTTTTTACAGAATGAAGATCATCGCTATGGTTTTCATATAATTTGAGTTAAAAGTAAAATTAAATAGGAAATATTTAATGTCTTTTTACGTTAATTTTTTTTCTTTTCTTTTTTATCTTGCATTTATTTCTATATGACCGTGCAAATAATTATTGGAACTTTAAAATTTTTACAATTCATTGACAGCATTATGTTTATATACAACATTATGGAGTGCTAATGGCGTATACTGAATTTGAAACCATGTTAATATTTTTGACATTGATATAAAAACAGTTTTGCAAATACATATAACAACCAATGTATATTAGACAGGTGCTGTGAGCAAATTGGTCAAATATTTTACCTTATTTCCATTCCTCTTTTATGTTTCATCTACTTATACGTTCATCACTTCCTATTCTTACAGTACTCTGTTCATTTCTAATTAATATCCACGTTTCAATAGCATAACCAGCAAATAGTGTCTTTGTTTAGTTTTAAGTTCTTTTTAAACTTCAATGGCAGTCAAATCTTCGCGAAGCAGAGTCAGGACTGCCCTTGGGTAGATGTAACCGGTGCGTTCGCACCGTACCACGCTGTACAAATATACAATTATTATAACTAAGTTACAAGTTTTGACTTACAGTTTCAGATGAAATCAAAACATTAAGTGAAGTACTACATTTTACAGAGTAGGTAAGATTACGTTGATAGGGTGGAGGGAGGTATTAAACTTCTAAGATTAGGTTCGTTGGTAATGTGAGGGGCCTCTTATCAGCTCTGCTAACAGTTTGACAACCAGTATACTCAATTTGTCAAATTGCAGGTGGGAATTTTGCTATAATAGCACATTGATAATAATACACCATGTGAATTAAATTTTCATCCATTTACGACTGAATCTTTTGTTTTTTTTTAATGATTTATATTGCTTTTGCGCCTAGCATATTAATATATGCATATTCTCGATACCCCACAATTCTTTAGATAATTTTTTTTTCCTTCCGCAGTCACAAATCTGACAAGGATAACTCTTCTTTCATATATAGATCCCAAATAATAGAATCGTACCTACTATTAGTATGTATAGATGATAGACTGTAAATGAAGTATGACAGGTGACATCTAAAGATGTTTGTCATTGTTGTCTATATCCAGCCATTACAACAGCTCTGGGAAGACTTGCACTGTGGATCGAAACTTTGGCAATCAATAAATAGTTGATTATTATTTTTGTTCTTATTGACTTCCAGCCTTGATTATCTCCTTCTATTATTATTACAGGATATACTCAAGAAATAAAAGAAGAAACAACAAGTAACTTGACTCGACGGGTGTTGGTGTTGTCCTCTTGACTCTGTGCTGTACATTCTACTAAACTACAGTTTACCACTGTGATTTGTTTAAAAATGCAAAATGTTCCTTTAAAAAATAGAAAAGGAGTTGTGCCCCATAATTTTTATATAAAATAAATTAAATTATTTGTGTAGAATAATGTTGAGTTGAATGAATAAGAGTCAGGTAGGTCAAATGAGAAACATAATGGGACAGATTAAAGGCGTTTTCTATAATTTATTTTTGCCAAATTAGGCTACATTTCCGAAGAACTGCTTCAACATAGTAGGGTGGGGAGTAAACTCGCCAATATATAATGTTCTATTTTAATTGGATCATGGCTGTCGACCTCCGCTCGCTCAAGAGATCGGCGAACCCCCAACAGGTCTTGTAAGGTGATGCTGGAATCTAAATTCACATACATATGAACCTCTTCATTTTATATGATATCGGGTTATAACCTATAACAGTGGTCTGCCGTATTCTTATTATGTATACAGGCGGATTTTCGCCAAGTGTCATTATATTTTTTCACTAACAGTGTTAACTCACCTCAATTGATCTTAAAACGTCAACTACAGAAGTTGAGGGTACTCGACGCTGTAGATTGTCATTTAAGCCAAGACGACCTCGAAGATTTCGTTTGAGGCAAAATCATTACCTGTAGAGTAAAATACATAGAAGTTTTTTAACCTTGTAATTTTGATAGTATTAAATAATTTTTCAAAACGTGTAAATATCGTAATTCTCTTTGACTATCAGCTTTTTACCAAGAAATCACCATATGATTTGTTATTTATTTGTATATACATAGATATTAAATTCTTAAAATACTATGCCAACAAGGATACTAAGGAACGAGAATAATTTTGATATATAAATTAGATAAAAGGCCAAAGTAAACACAAAAATTTTTAAAAAAACTTTATTCTCACAGCCAAACTTTTTGCTAATCAGGTATCGTCAGGATATTATTACATTTGCCAAAGTTCGTGATGGCGTTCTGAAAAACATATAATAAGAGGACTTACCAGACTTGAGACTAAGATAATTGAAACAAACCAAAATTATAATTTGATTTATAAACTTATTGGTCTGAATTGTTCAAATTCCAATATTGGCATGATCACTCAGAGCCTTGCAAATAGAACTTACCAGCAAACAAATGATTTCATTGAACAAACCTAGAGAATCCAAAACCGCCAGAGCAAAATATTTTTTTAAATTAAACATGGTTTAGATTTTGAGAACTCTGTTATTTTACATCGAGAAAACTTGGAATAAAAATTAAAGTACCTTGAGGAATTGTCTATTTCAGAAAGCATAAAAAAGTTCGTAAACTTTAAAGATTCTAAAGATTTAAATAATTTATTTTGAGAAACAATATGTATTTTAGATAAATAATGATGTTTTTTTTAATTTGGGATTTTTTCTTACACCCACTCTGTATTGATCTAGTTTTATCTACTTTTAAAGAATTTAAATGTGTGGGAATTGTTCTTAAAATAAAATATTTAACCTTAATTGTCGTTTTAGAATATTTATTTATTCTTCTTCTGGCACTGCAGACCACAGTGGTCCTAGGCCTGTTTTAACAGTCTACTCTGTTCTCAACAATATAGAACCCTCTCACCGCATATCCTCCAACAATTTATTCTTCAATCATCCTCTTGGATACTCCTTTCTTTATGTGGCAAAGATTTTCCCTTGGTAAATCTTCTTCACTTGTCTGACTTCACTCATCCAGTTGACTTGCCTATTCCATCTCAACCTATTCATTCCAATGGCATTAGATAAACACAGGCCCCTAAATAAATAATAAACTTCTCTATTTCTCCATCTCCTAGCTCCTTCAAACATACCTCCATACATTGTTTGTAACACCTTACTTTCAAACCTATCAAGTCTTTCAGCATTTGCTTTATTTATAACAGAACAGAACTGTGGTAAAACTTAGTTCATTTCTTCTACTTATCCATTTTCTACAAGACAATTTTTTTTTTTGTGCTATGTTAATTTGTTATTTGGCTTC
Source organism: Halyomorpha halys (assembly GCF_000696795.3). NCBI lineage: Eukaryota > Metazoa > Arthropoda > Insecta > Hemiptera > Pentatomidae > Halyomorpha > Halyomorpha halys. Next base: position 594,776 of record NW_027107986.1, on the reverse strand, counting down.
CATTTTCTCTTAAATTTTATTTTATAATTTAATAATGAATGCTGAATTTAAGAACATACCTTGATTGGCCACCTTAAAACACTACCAGGTGACAAAGTAACTGAACTAAAACACTTACTAACATTTAAATGCTTGCATTACTAAGCTCCTAACGAAACACTTGACTAAATACTTTTTACCTTACAAGTGTAAATGATGAACTTAATGTTATGATTCTGTGGACAAAATAATAAGTTCCTGTGTTTTCAAAATTTTATGCTTGATTGATGAGAGTATTATAAATAATAACCAGAAATTATGTAGTTGATAGTTGTATAGAATTATTATAATTTATAGGAGAAAAAATATATAAAAAATGGGATGTTTACTATTTACTTATTACTTATGGTGAATCTAAGGTATGACTGATAATGAAAGTAGGAAAGTGTTTATACATTACTTATGTACAAAAAGATTCTTAATTTTCATTTGGTTTTATTGCTCAAGTTACATTATAACTCTAAGAAGTACAAGAGTAACTTTTGTACCAAGAGTTAAGATTATATTGACTAATTAACTTTTGTTTTTTTTTGTTTTATTAGTTTTTTTTTATTGGTATGATAAACTGGATTGTTTTTGTTTTTAAAATCTTAATATACAAATACATACAACAGTCTTCTAGAATAATATTTATTTAAAAACCTTCATAAAAATTATGCATTATCTAGAACAGTAATTTAAATTATGGAGGGTCTACTAGGGAAGAACAAGATGATACTTATTTCAATTTCTGTCCTTTCACACCATTAACAAAGCCTCATACTGTTTTAAGTACACATTCTCAAACTACTGATCTCTACAGTGAATATAAATTTAAAATAAAATGCTGTTATATACGATGTTATGATAAATTCGATGAGCTAAATGACCTCTCTGTCAAATAAAGTTAGCTTAACAAGTTTTAAAAAGAAATACACATTCATTATTTCAGCAATGGATACAGCTGAATTTTCTCGTAGGCTGACTGAACACTTACTTTTTGGTCCATAAATGATAAATAGCTATTGCTTTAAACTTTAGCAGCCCTAGAGAATTGAACACTAATATATACACTTTTATGACATAGTAACTTACATCTTATTTATTAGACACTGGTATGGAATTTGAAACATAATATTCACCATAAAAATTATATGCTTAAAAAAAAAGAGAAAAATACATAAGTGACTATCTGTATGCAGGGACACTTTGTGTTAAAGTGAGTTTCATTGTCCATTGAATGTGCAAACAACTACATGATGAGAGATAATAGAGATCAGAAGTTTTAATATTCATAACACACTAGAATTCATATGTTTTCATCTTGGATATAAAAATGGATTTTACAAATATAACCAATACTCTGAAAATAAAATAGTCTATTATAAAATGATTCTTTATTTTAATCTTGAAATATTACTCTTAGCTTTAAGAATTTATTTAGCCTCTAAGATATAAATATTTTATAAAGCATGAATGAAATATATGTGATTCTATACCCCAAAATCATAGGACATCATGTTGCAAAATAATAAATTGTTACTTTTAAGCAGTGTTTTATTTCTTGTGATATATCTGACAGCATCATTAAAATTTTATGCCAAGAATTTAATAGTCCAGAGAGTGATTGAAAATACACTAGATTTTATTTACAAAGGCGTTATAAAAACAATATATAGAAAATGATGCCCCAAACCCTAGGGTACACAATTTTGATCAAGAGGCACAATAAATAAATTATTCAATTTAAATTACATCACAATTGTAGTTTTTTAATTATTTTTTATTTTAAACATATTTACTTAAGATTATAAAGTTAATATCAATAATGTACAAAAAAAAAAATAAAAATAAATAAAAAATAAAAAAGAGAAAATATCTTTGTACATATGCATTAGAAATTAATTTTAGTTTAATAGTATTTGTTATACTAAAAAATAAAAATAACATCTAAATAATTGTAGAAAATGCCATTTCTATTGTATGAAATGACAATAAATACTTTTGACCAAAGTATTTACAATAAAATTAAAACAAAGTGGGAGGGAAAATATCATAATGAAGAGCTGCTTTATGTTAGTGTTTAGATTCATGATCATTGGTAACAATACAAATATGCCTTTTCGTTAAATCATATTATCTGGCAAATAATCGATTTAAATATTAAAAAAAAACAAATGAGTAAATTGAAAAAAAAAATACTCATAAAAATAGATTTTCTTGGATTCTTATAAAAAAATAATACTGTATATTTCACAAATTGCTGGACAAATTGTCTAAAAACTGAATTTTTGATTTATATATTTTATTTAAAAAAAACATTGTAACTTAATATTGAATATGGTATGAAATTTTTAATTATGTTATTCATTATGTCATACCTTTAAGAAGTAACGAAAGTAATGAATAGGTAATGTAAGTATGAAATAAAATGAAAATATTTTTTACTTAAATAACAAATGCATTTTTAAAGGTACTTCATTTGAATGCTGGAACAGACATGCTTTTTTAATTAATCTTTGTTTTCTTTTAAAGTTAGGAAAATTATAAAAATGAGATCCTCACTTCTTGTTTATCGGATTGCACTGGAGATGATGGTGTTGGTGGAGAGGCATATTCAATATCGGAATTTGGATAAGAAGTTGGAAGATTGACAACAACGGATGCTGTCATGTTGGAAGAAGTAGTAGAATTAGGTTTACTAATGGAAACAAGTGATGCTGAACTAACACCTAATGCATTTGATTTCGGTCTTGGTGGACCTCGTGATGCATAATCACTTGCTCCGTCACCTGTTGATCTAGTGAACTGGAGTCGAATTTGAATATCATTGAGCTCTTCACCATGTGTTGTTGATTCAGGAGTATCACAGCGTCGATGTTTCTATTAACAAATATAATACATAAATTAATTAATTAGTTTGTAAACTTGGCTGATGAATAATCTAGGTCTAATGCATTGTTGTTCAAGCCATTTAAAACCAATGTGATGTAACTTTCTTAAAAATTGTTTTGTATTATTATATAATAGTAGTTGACATAAAAAAAAATCAAAATTTTCTTAACCCCATGTGTTAAAAATTGATTGTTTTATTCCATGTATTGTTGTTCCTGAGAAATGTATGCTTACATTCTACAATTTATATGTAAATTATATTTGTAAGTACTTATGTGCTGTCATTACTTATTAATTTAAACAATTTTTAAAATTTATTAGGCCAAGCAATATGGTAGGAGATGCTAGGGTATTTTAGAACAATGAGGACTTCACCCAATATTAAAAAAAAAATAAAAATTATATTTGTCTTCTATTCAAGGAAAAAATTGTCACTATTTCTAATCTCTTTATTTAATCTTCCGGACAACGTTTTGGACATCCATCCATTATTTAGTCCAATTTACAAATTATCATTAAGAAAAATCAATTATATTTTAAGATGTATATCGTTATTTTTATCTACTCGAAAAATCAAATGTTTTGATGAAAGGGCAGATTTGTTTTTCAAAACTTTAGATATAAAATAAAGCAGATTGTGTTTGTTCGGTTGGACCCATGTCAATCTTTTGCGAAGTTAGATCATTAACAAAAGGATAATAATGCTGACATCATTATTTTGTCCTTCCATCAGAGCTGCAACTTAAGAAGCATGTAGTAATATGACTATTCCTATTTCTAGCATAAACTAAAATTTTATAAAAAGTGGAGTTACACTACTTTGGTTTAAAAGGCTTCTTTATATGTATCTAGATTAAAAGTCATGCTAAAATATTACTACAATTTAAAGTCAGTCGAAGGGAAATGATTGTGGTATCTTGGAGAAGGTTGGGTTGGAGATTTTTTTTTTTGGCTTGTATGTGTACTTATCATTTGGAATCCGAGTTTTCCAATAGAACCGTCTTCTGGAAAATTTCCTATGTCCTAAAATCTTCGAAATTTGAAAACTTTTTTTTTGTATATTCAAAATATCATGGCAAAACCATTGTCCTAAGTCGATGCTTTTTCATTTTATTCTTAAGGATAAGAAAATTCTCTATAATATGTAATACAAGGGTAGTACAGAATTTTTTAAAAAAGGCAGTAATTCTAACTTTCCTAAAAGCCCTAAAAAAGTTGTTTCATACATATTTTTTTATTATTGTCTACTAGTATTTTCACATCTGCCCTTCTGCATAAAATACAAAATTGGGTTTCAGTTGTGAATTTAATTTTTGACGAGGACACCTAAAAATGTGTCCAAGGGGCCCTTGGTTTCTATCCACTGCTATGCCTAAAATCTTCGAAATTTTAGACGCAACGCACAATAAAAGTATACAGATTTGAAATAAAATAGATTGAATTAGTATGAAATTGCATATATGACGAATGTTTAAAAATCCTCTTGTAATGAAATTTTATTGTAGGAAGATATTCCGGGTGGCGGTCAGTAAAGGTATCAAAATAATCAAAGAAAACTATTATTAACCAACTTAAGTTGTAAGTAATGGATCTGTTCAACTGGAATAAGTAAGCTATTATTAAAGGATACTGTGGGGCAGGACGTCATGGGCTTATGACGGAGGGTAAAAGTGATTTGGTGATATTTATTGGAATTTATTTTAATCCTCTAGTTATGGCACCATTCTTCAAGGGTGGTGATGTGGGGTTGCAGGATTTGGGATCCAATGGAACGATCATTTATCACTGACAACAGACATGTACCATCGGTATACATGGTGATGATAGTGTTAGGATGGATTGGGATGGCAGCTGTAAAAACTGCATAAAGGATAGGACCAAGGATACAATCCAAGGTTCACCAGCAGACTGAGGACATAGGGATGAATTAGCATTGTTGTGATTTACTTGAAATAGTCTGTCGGAGAGATAAGAACGGATAATGAGAAAATATGTAGGGGGTAGGAATTTATGGATCTTGTATAGCAGTACAGGGCGCCAGAATCAATCAAAAGCCTGTTTTACATCAAGAAAGACTCCCGAGCAGTACATTCCTCGCTCCAATGAATCCAAACTGGTGATCTGGGATTATTTGGTTGGAACCTAGGATGGGGTACAGGCGTTTCAAGATAAGTTTTTCAAGGTTATTGCCCACGGTAGGTAACAGAGAGATAGGATGGTAGGAGGATGGGTATTTTGACAGCTTTTAAGGTTTGGGAATCATTTCTAATCAAAAATAGTTATTAAATTACTGTTCTCCTACAATTTATTAGTCTAGATCTGTATTTAGAACTTTTATCACAGCTGGTTGTATTTATTAGTAACTTGTTTCCAGTCCACCTGCATGTATACTTCCTTATATTGTTATTATTATTTCTTTTTTATATACTTTATAAACATAATATTTTTTTTTGAAATGTTTTGTCAATTCTATAATGTTTGTATCTTATTTTTTCATTTAGCCATGACGAAGCCCTGTAAAGTTGGGCGAAACGTTGGTTAACAATAAATAGTTTTCTTTCACTATATTGATACCTTTATTGACCGCTATCCGGACAATCTACTTCATGCGGTCAACCATCTTCTTCCAATATAAAGTACTTTTAATTTGTTTTTAAAATTTAAAATAAATAATCTTTTTACCCATTATAGTAAAAAATATACATATAGTAACAAAGAACAACGTTCGCCATTCTTAAGGATTCCTTATTTATCCTTCAATTTATCTTTAGTCTCGATTGTATATCAATCTTATCGTCAATGAGAATTGATAAGATTGTAACAGATAGTGCAAATTGAATGAAATTATAATAAGCGAAATAGTGGATAAAAATAGGTTAATTGACTAAGGTGTATTTTTAACAAAGGCAGGATAGCCTGCAACCTTTTAGTGACATAGCTGTAGCTGTTATTTTATAAATAAGATATCCTTGAGTAAGAGTTATAAGAGAATAAATATATTGTGATCTTATGGATATTTTTTATTATAATTAATAAACCAGTCTCGATTAAGAAATTAAATTATATATAAATAAAAAATCAGTTCTCATTGTTGGCAGTACTAAATATTGGATAGATACAAAAAAATTGATGAATAACTAAAGGAAAAAAAAGAGACAGCCTGGGATTGGAAAAAAACAAAGACTACCTGACCGCTCCTGACTGCAAGAATATGTTTACTTTACGACTTCGTTATGTTTTTGTTAAACTGTTGTATTCTTGGCAGGAAAAAATTAATATTCGTTATATCTACCTCAAGAACCCAAAATATATATTTTTATAGCAAAAGGAAAATAAAAATGTTTAGTTAAAAATTTGCCCCCATTCTTGCCTTAGATGTTATTTCAAAAAATATCGATGAGTTGAACGGAGTACACCAATCTACTCAAAACTTAGGAATATAAGTAGGGAGCTAAGTGAAAGTTGTGTAATACAGATACCGCACAAGAATTTTCCAAATCGAAGAGAATTTTACATCCTTACATCCATTTACATACAGCTACTTACATCCTTCCTCTTAACCACTTTTAGATGAACGAGAAATGACTTACTGCAACGAAAGAGGGGCTGGGTCATTAATTGTCTCAATGGGACAAAGACTAATGCCCTGGGTAATGACCGAGTACTGTGCACTGTTGGTACATGACGTTCGGACGACCTTAGTATTCAGTAGTTCTTTATTGCATCATCATATAGTAACTTGTTGCATTGCTAATGTCTTTATTTTAATAATTTAGCCGAATAAATCAATAGTTCAAGGTTTATATGGCAAAGAATAGCTGCCGAAGGACACTCAAGCAGACAAGTTGTACATAGTACTCTGTACAACTTTACGGATTTGTGTTGTATATATAAATATAAACACATACTTACATACATATTTGTACGCATTACATAGACTCTGTATAGTTTCCCTTCATATAAAGTAAATAAGCATATCTTATACCACACTGCAGTTGAATTTCTATAACTCTCGTTATCTATTAAAATTTGTTACCAGAAACAACACCACCTACTGAAACCATAACTGATGTTTACTCTGCTCCACTTCTTTCAATTTTTTTCCCCAACCAGGTTTGCTCTTGAGGGGGTACCAGGGTAGCTATCGAAGCGAATGGTATTTGACAACGTCTTGTGTTGTAGGTAACATGGCGATATGAATTATGAATTCACTAATTAATTTTCGTAATCCTTTCCTGTCCCTTTAGATAGAAAAGTATAATTTTTACTAACGTAATTTATGAATTAATGTTCACAAATTTAAGGCTATTCTTTTTCAACTTTTTATTTAGAAAGAGAAATGTTCTGTGAGAGAGCAGGCTTTTCTGACAAAATCCACACAACTCAACTTATACTGAATTTATTTACTACACTTATTATGCTCAAGGACACGTTTGTTAACAGCCAATGGTAAACTGCAGGATAAAAATCAATAGTTAAAATTGTTTTGGAGGTAATATGAGTAGGAAACCGGGGAGTGAGCACCGAAGACATCGGCTTTCAGGAAAGCTGTAGTAATTCCCTTCTGTACCCTCCTTGCTGATGCATACATAAAATAATTATGAGGATGAAAGTTATACTGAATTTTCTTCTCTACAAGAATGGAATGAAACAAGCATCGTTCTTGGATCTATGCATTTCAGATTCAGGCCAAGGGAAGTTTTCCCGAAAAATATCTTGATGAAAAACTAGATTTTTCCTTTATATCTTTATGTTTAGGTTCCTTACTGGCAACCTTTTTCATGTATATATCCTCTGGACTAAATTGCACAGTCTAAAACAAATTCGCATTTTCACAAAGATTCTTTAAAAGAGCTTATGAGTAGGAAGGTGACCGACTCAACGCTATGTATGACATTAGTTCTCTATATATAAAGAAGCAGTGCTCTGGTTTGCAAAATAATAAAAAAAAAAATAAATAAAAAAAAAAGTGTGGAAAATTAAGTATAAGATTATAGTTCACTAATTGTTGTCTATCCATTTATACAATTTACGATGAAATGTATAGTCACCAATGACATTTTTTTTTTTAACCATTGACACATCCATTGTTATTCTTATATTGTTCTAAAACTAATTTTTTTTCTAATGATTATTCTGTATTTTAAGGTATTTAACAATAGCGATTTCTGATAATTGTAAATACGGGGAAGGTATGAATGACAGAGGCCTCTGTTTTTTTTTTGTTTTTTTTGTATTATATATATAAACTAATATTTAATAATGTTGAAAATATTTGACCCCTCTATTCATTTTTCATTTAAAAATAAGTTTATTTTGCTTTTAAATTATGGATATGGTTTTAAGTATTACATTTTTGACTGTTAACGAAGTTAATAATTGTTCAAAAAAATTAAAATCTCACAATATTAAATAAGTGAAATATTTCTCAACGAAATACATATATTTTGACTACCGCGGACCACAACAATAACAAACATTTAAATTATTTAATATAAATTGTAAATGGGGCTATCGTCTTACACTGTTCGTTAAGTAGAGTTTTAGGATAAGAAAAAAAAAGAATAATAATATATTTGTGTGTGTAACCAGCCTGTCTGTAAACAGCCTAGCTCAAAAACGAAATTTCGTATGAAAATGAAATCTCATATTCAAGGTGGGTACGTCTGCGATATTTTTTCCATAAAATAGACTGACCCAAAGAGCAACGTTGTAGCATCATGTTTTCACGCGTGTTCGATTTTCTCAAACGATTTTAGTTAAACTCTGTGTATCACTGTACAATCTAACCTAAAGCATTTTATCCTTCTAAAATATCTAGTATCATTCAAAGATTATCTACCCACAAAGCTCCTGGATACGACCTAATAACATCCCACATTCTAAAACTTCTGCCTTGGAAAGCTATCCTTTTCCTCACTTACATATATAACGCCGTACTCCGTTCCACATATTTTCCTGACCCCTGGAAATTATCTATAGTTAAAATGATCCCCAAACCCCAAAAGCCTCCAGAATACCCATCATCCTATCGCCCTATTTCTCTATTACCGATCATGGGCAAAATCCTTGAAAAACACATTTTGAAACGCCTATACCGCATCCATTCCAATCATATAATCCCTGATCACCAGTTTGGATTTCGAACATCCCACTCTACTATCCACCAGTCATCGTGTAGTGCACGTAGTTTCGTCTTCTTTGGAGCGCGGAATGTACTACGTGGGAGGCTTTTTCGATGTAGAACAGGCTTTTGATCGACTGGCACCCGGGAATGCATTACTCCGTAAATTCCTACCTCCTACATACTTTCTCATTATTCGTTCCTTTCTCATAGATAGAATTTTCCAAGTAAACCACAATGGTTCCTATTCATCCCTCTATTCTCAGTCCGCTGGTGTTCCTCAAGGTAGTAATCCTTGGTCCCATTCTCTACACCGTCTATACAGCTGACTTTCCAAACAATCCTAACACTATCCTCACCACGTATGCCGATGACACATGTGTGCTCGCTGTTAATAATAACCCATTAATCGTATCCCAAAATCTCCAATCCCATATCACAGCCCTCGTACTTTGTTACAAATAAAACCATCCATAAAGACCTAAATGTTCCTTATGTAACCGATTTAGCCCGTACCAGATATCATTCCTTCCATTATAAACTCTCTAACCACTCAAACCCCCTAATCTTGCATCCTCTTTCATTCCTGACAATCCTCCGAGGCCCCTGAAAAGAAGATGTCCACGAGACCAGCTAATGTAAAATGTCATTAGAGTGCTACCAATGGGTAGTTTCTCTACACGCCTGTAACAATCTAATTTAACTTAGATCAGATTTACTAAATGTATTATAATGTACAGTTGTAAATAGCAATAAATAAATAGTTAACAAAAAAAAAATTGCCTACTTGGGAGGTAAGTGAAAATTGCGTGATGCACTAGATTTTCAGGCAAAATTTGAAATACGTTTTTTGCAAAGTCTTTCTAAAATTGTTGGAAGAACCAAGCTTTATCTGTTTATTTTTTTTATATTGACCACTTTATTAAAAATATACACAACAGATAAAATTAGTTAGTTATACAGACATGTAGAGAATTTACTTATTGAAGAAACTCCAATAATGTATTCGATTTAAAATCCAAAAATTAATTTTCATATCTACTAAAAATTAATGGGTTTATCGATCAGTATACCAGGTATTTTATATTTTCTCTGAGAGTTTGAAGTGTTCTATTCTAGTCATTCCAAAATCTAATAATAACTTTTCCAAATATCAGGTGCTACTAATCCTGAATATCTAATGACGTAGCTACCTAAAATTAGTATAATCCCGGGACTGGCTCCAATAGAATCTATTCCAATATATTAAATCATTCCCTTAATCATAAGGAATCGAAGAATTAATAAGCTTTTATGATTCATAAATTGTAGAATTTCCATCACTAACACACAAAACCTTTAAAGAATTTACATTTTTGAAAATGAGGAATAAGTTGCCATAAAATTTTCCACTCAAACAGTTAAAGAATTAAAATGAAGCACTATATGATCGTAGATATTATTCATTGTCTTTTATTACAATTACTAGATTTTTTCCTGGTTTTAAATAAATTTATCTCCACAACTCATCCACTATCTTTTTATCTTAATTCTGATCAATGCGAGAATCAACGAATCATCAAAATAAACAGAAACAAACTCACTTTGATAACGGGATTGGGAAATATTTTAATTTAAACACCTATGGAAATATGTATCATTCTAAACCTTTTTCGCTGGCAGAATTCGAGGCTGTTTCGCGTATAGAAATCAACGATGGCATTAAAAAAAATGTGGAAAGGGTATATTTTGGAACAATTTGGGCACTTTACCCGATATTAGAAATATAAAAATTACATTTTTTTAAAATAATAAATGATATTTATTGTAAAATTAATTAAAAAGAAAAAAATAATGTTGAGTAACAATTCTTTTTCAATTAACTTCTCCTATGATTTACAAGAGTAAAGATGTTTATAATTTAATTGTTTTCTTTTCAAGGAATATGGCGATGACATGTAGATGGAAGTATACAGAAAATAGGACTAATGATATGAAAAATTTAATAATGAGGACTTTTTATTTTTAATAATAATTTAATATTAACTAAAAATAAGACTGAATTTATAAATATATTAAAATCCATTATGAAATGAAACTATTTTTAAGTCTCCAAATGGGTACTTTTTGATTTTTGAGTCAAATCTACGTCGAATTGGTTCATTAATGTTCATCCTAGAAGGAATAATCCCAGCCAACTAACTCCCTTCGAATCCCAAAACACAATTAACATGACTTTATTGACATAATATAGTTATTTTGTTTTCGGCAAGACTCCCATTGAAGTCCTATACTGCTTAACCATGGTTGGGGTCAAGTTTTTCATTTTGTGGGACAACCTCTCAATGAAAAAAGTCAACGCCTCAGGCCGGATTCGAACCGGCACCGCCAGCAGATTATAGTTATTTTATTTTACATTGACTTTATACCTGTTATACCTTCCTGACACCCTCCTTATAATACTGAGCCTCTAATGGCACCGTGTGAGAACATTAGGCCGTAAGGCGATTTAACTCCAACAAGGAGTTAAAAATGAGGTTCAAGGACATGGCGGGGAACTGAGAAGACATTGGCTTATAAAAGCAGTTAGAGCTTTTCCAAATATGAATGAGCTGAAGTTACAATTAAATAGAAAAATGTTGATGTGATCATTATGACAATCATCATTGTAAATTATGTAGATATTAAAAAAACAAAAGAATTATGAGTTCCCGAATAATTGGAGAATCTCGTGGTTATGCCTCTTTTACAAATTTGATGTAAGAAAACCAAGTAACAAAAGGTTATTGTCCAAAAGCTTGTTTCTTGCAGCCCTTCAATACAACGTTTTATCTTTAGGTATAACGAATGAGAGAGGGATGAGGTCTCTGACATTTGGCTTTTTTGCTTTTCTTTGACCCATAAGTACTATCATTTTGTGAGCAAGTGCAGTTTCACATTCTTGTTTTGTGTACGCCAAAATCTTCCATTTTTCTTACTATGAATTGGATTTATTTTATTGGTTTTATTGGCTGATTGGATTTATAAACCCTTCCAAAGTTGATTATTTCAGGTGAGGTAGGATTAACATTTTCCCGAAGTTAACTGTTTATGAAGGTAACAATAAATATTTTATTTGTGTTAGAAATAAAACATTTTTCTCTTAAATCTAAATATTATTCAGTATTTTCTGGGTCTTTTCCTATTAAAAAAAAAAAAAAAAACCCGAAGGAGAGGAGGGAAAACAAATAATAAATCTAGTTGAAAAGTGAAAAAAAAAACATGTTACCCTCACAAGGGATTTGGGCTAATTTTTAAATAAAGAAAGATTCAGACCTTAGTTGTTAAATATGATATCCCCTTACAAATAATTTAAAATCCTAATACTGCCAGGAATTTTTGAATTATTTGGATTCAGGGAGAGGAACCAACATTTAATTAATTTTATTGTTTACATAATAAGTAGCCAAATTCATGAAATGGACAAATGTACTCGACAAAGGTTCTGGAAATCACTATTGAGTCTTCCCAATAAAGAAGATCCCCAAAATTGGCCTAAAACCATTTGTGCCAGGATAAAGTACCCAGGATGACAAAAAGAGAAAGTAATTAAAAAAGAAAAAAATAATTAAATTTCATATTTTCTTTAATTTTATCGTTTTATATTATTAGGATTATATGATCTATAATTATAACTTATATAGGATACAGATATACAGTAAGAATGTTTATAAAATATTTGACATAAACTATAAGACGTTACAGTTGAACAATGAAATAAATATTGAAACAAAAAATAAAAATAAACACTTACATGCAATCTACTAAGTTAATTTCAAAAGTTCATACATTGTATTTGAAATCATTCAGTGAATTTTGTAAACAGAGTGAAATAATTTTTACATGCAATTTATGAGAAAATAATTGGTTTTTAAATAATAATTAATATTAATATATTTTCATGTGATATTATTATTTTAAATTCTTATTTAGTATTTTTACAGTTAAATAAAATTAAAAAGTTAATTTTTAAGGTGTTAAATCTCTCAGTTGAAAAATTACTTTATTTCAATATAACTCAACATAATTATATTGAACTCAATACTCTAGAAGCTTATTTTCGAAAGCAAAGAAAAACGCAACAAATAACTGATTTGTTTAAACAAAAAAAAAGTTAATAATAACTCTATATTTTATTCATATTTTAATCTCAAACAAAATAGGAAAAAAAAAATCATTAGAAGCTCTAACAATTAAACTACAAAGCCAGCTCGCTCCGCCAAATTTAAAGAAAAATTCATTGACTTACACTTTTGGTGTGATTCCTGTTAATGCGTCAAGTTGTCCCACTTTCTTGCTGGACCTCCAGTAGCTCATTCCTGTTCTCCTTCCTGCTGTGCTTTTGAAATATATTTCCACTAACATTGCAATATAGGTACCTTTTACATAGGATTAGTTTAGTGAATTGTGATATTACAGGCAATATTTGAACTCTGTATATTGGCGGAGCGAGCGAGGGGGTTTAACAAAAATATTTTTCAAAACAAAAAAATATAAATATATATATCACAATATTGATTAATTAATAGTTGAAATTGAATATTATAATTACAGACTCTTCGTCAAATACTTCACCGTGAGTGCAATTCACTAATTTAAGGCAATAAAATTCAGCCAAGTTTATAATTTATTTATTCCAGGTCTACAAAGATAACAGTAGTGTTTTTTTTTTTTTTAAATATGTTTTGCAATATGACACCAGTCTTGGAATAGCTATCATCATTACATTCATTCATACAGTCATGAACACAATCAATCATAATCATGATGTTTGGCGTATCTTAGTTTGTTATGCGGTATGGTATTACTTGGTGCGCCTTACCATTCTGGTTACGTTTCGGTAGTTACCACATTTCAATAAATTCTTTTAGCAACCCAAACAAAAACAAAATAGTATGATACGCCACGTACTTTCAGTTTTGCATTTTCAATTTTTTAATAAAATTTTTCTTATAACATGTTTATACACTAACAGGGTCTACCACAAAAGAAACTTTCTGAGACTGTTTTACGGAACAATTTATATACACAACAATATGGAAAATATTATAAACTTTTCTTTTCAAAAAAGAGATACTACGTTCATTAAAATAAAATAAAAATAAAAATAAATAAAATAAATAAATATTTAAAAATAAATATTTTCGATAGAATTATCAAGAGACATTTAGAAGGCTGGTTCAGCCATTTGTTTCGAAATAAATAAATAATAATCATAATCTCTAACAACTAAATCATTGATGATGGTAGTCAGATAACTAAATAATTCGAAATACATTGATTCTAAAAAACTCAACTTTATAATTTAAAACCAATGACATGTTTTCTTTTAGTAACGATAAAAAATATTATGAAATTGTGATAAATTCAGGACCCTGAATGTAATACATACTTTCGGTTCAACGTAAAGTAATCGTTGGTTGAAACCAAGGCCGCGTTAGGGCGCCAAATTTTAGGGCGTGCCATGATCCTACATTAGAAAGGTGGAAAATTATAAAAGGTGTTTACTGAAAATATAAAATTAAATGATTTAAAATTATTTATATTTCAAATAAAATATAATATGAGTTAATAATTTCATCGTTTTGTTTTTATAATTCACATTATGTAATTGTTACGTAATTTTGTAAAAAAAAAATGGAGGGGGGCACACCCGTTCTGTTCCCATTCCAGGAGCAGTTTTCTCTAAATACGGCCAAGTTTAAATTATACGTCCATCAATCCAAATTGTAAATACTTTGTGCGACATACAGTAATAAATGTAACAATGGCAATTGTCAAATTGTTGCCATCGATATTTTGTTACAAAAGTAGATATTTATTACGAATTCAAATGGTTGAAGAAAATTCATAATAAATGTTTATTATCTGGTACTATTTTTTCTTTAAATGGATTTTCGCACTATCTGCCAATTTAGAAGAAAACATCGTTATAAACTGAATTCATCTGATTTATTTTTTATATTTGCTCCAGTATAACTTCGCTTTTCTTGAACCGATTTCTATTATTATCTTTAACAAATAAGGTATACATTGAGTGTTATCCTACATAACTTTTATCAGGATACCATGAATGTTTTATTTTTATGTATGTCCACATCCATTGTTAAGGAACACTAATAAAAAAGAAATAAAAATCGATTTCAGTAATTATTTCTTAAAACAAAAGGTACACCACATGGATAGTACCGTACCACTACCCTCTCCCCACAGGATACTCCACAGATATTTAATTAACATAGTTACTTAAGAAAAAAAGTACGACTTAAAAAAGGTAGACAAGAACTATTAAAAATAAAAAATAAATAAATACCATCTTCAAAAGTGAACAGAAGAATCACTAAAAAGAAATAACTAATATAAGATATACTTTTTATCTTTTTTAAGTAACTTAAATAATAGTTCCTAATCAACTTCAAAAGTACAAAAAACCTATTGTTTTTTTAATAATGGTGCCATGCCTCACCGTAACTCTTAAGTTGTTTTCAGTTATTTCCTGAAGTTTTACAATTGAGATAAGTCCGACACTTAAACAATTGACCAATGAAAAATGGACTCTTAAAATAGTATTCTTAGTAGAAAATAATTTTTTTTAAACTATTTTTTTTTCGAATTAATTTTTTTATGAAAACGAAATGATTAAACAAATCATTGTAGGATTTATTATTTTATTTTATCAACGGATACAGTTTATTAAAAAAGTGTAAATGAGGTTCTAATTTTATACCAATAATACTAATGTTCTTAAAGTCCATTTATTAATGCGTTTGACCATTGGCCATACTTATGGGAACCTATAGCATACTTGTAGTGCAGCATGGTACCAACATCAAGCAATTATAAATTGCCGCACAATTAAGGTAACTTTGGAATTGCTTTTAATGTTTCTAATTACTATATTTTTGTAAATCAAATTATTTTTTGGTGGTTCTCGTTCTTGTATATATATATAAACATGTAAAGAAAACGAATTATGAATGGATGAAAATATAGAAGTCCATCTTATATGTATATGTATATTTTAAGGGAAATTCGAAATTTAAATGAAAAGTATATTAGATCTTAGAACTCACATATTTAAGAATGCTTTATATGAAAATATACATTTCATTATTAATTATTAATTATAAATGTATACCAATTTTCAAGCCTCGATGAAAACAATCATCAAAAAAATAGTTCATTTAGAAAGTTTTTATTTCATTATGAACACTATTTCTCTCAGTGATGCCTGGAATGCACTAATCAGATTATTCCATAGTTTCCCACAGTATATAGGAAGAAGTTTCATTTTTCTCCATCCTTATATCAAGATCACTGTTGAGAACTTGATATTTGGGAGTAGTTCTTGACTCTTTATAAATAGTACTTGGTTCATTATTTTCTCTTCTGTGAGAAATCTTCTCATCATATATTCTATGGCTGACTTTCCATATTAAATTTTTCAATGTGAGTAGAAATGAAATTCAGAGATGATCTTTTGGTGGTTGGCATAATTTCCATTAGAGAGATGTGCGTCCATTTACAAAGGTTTCATGAGCGTTGAAATAAAATTGTATTTATTTATATATGACAAGATATATATTTTGTTAAATAGATTAGAGAGAGCGGTAAAAAAATATCCAAGTGCATGAATGGAAAGATTAGTATTGTATCATACGTGGGTGATTTTCCCAAAACTGGATATTTTGAAGTTTGGAATTACGTTGAATAAAATGTTTCTGATTCTGGATTTTTAATCCAAAACCATTTCTTACCATGTTCACAAAATATCATTCATTTAAATTTTGTTGTTTTCTCTTTATCAATCATCTTAAAAGTAAATTAATGAGGAATATCTGCGTTATGTTAGGAAAGTAGTTTACCTTTAGTAATATAATTATTTTTATTTTCTATCAAACCTTTTTTTCACTTCATAGGATTTTCTATTACGTGGGGACTCCGAGGTCATGGTTTATATTGCTCTGGGTTTTAGAAGAAATTTAATTCCTCTTGTAATTCTTCTTTGTCTGCTGTTAAAATAATAATGACAAAGGAATGAGAATTTCGGTATCAACAGGTTAACTCAGATATGTTTGCCTTGAGAAAAAAAACATGTCCATAATAACTATAGGCCATCCATTAGAAAAATATGATTTAATAACATATTTGATAATTAATTACGAAATGGTGTTGTTTTGTGAAAAAGGAATCAGGAGCATGAACGAACATACCACAAGTAACTTTCAGTAATAAGTTCTGAGGTACAGTTCTAAATTAAAACAACAAAATTTGTGGTAACCCTGTAGGAGGCAACTGCTAGTGTCCCTAGCCTAGAAACAGCAATGAAAGGATAAAACTGGCGGGAAATTCAAATTATGATCTTGTTCAGCTGTTTGGAAATTTAAAAATGAATGAAGCAGTAACCAATGACATATATTATGTTATAAAAATTGATCCGGCAAAAAAATATTGATGTGAGCTGTACCTTAAGTTTGACACAAAATGGGGGTATTATCTACCTGTACTACTGCGTCCACTGAAGAGTTTTGGATTACCATACCTAGGATGGTATATACCATATTATACCAACGGTTGTAATGGGACATGAGTTGATCAGAATCAGGGACAACCATTAGGTTTTTCTCCCAATTAAGGGTACTTGTTTCATAGAAGGGTCTTATATCCCCAGGGTTAATCCAGGACTAATATAACAGAATAAATAACTGTATGTTACGACGGTATTCCCATAACCTTATATTATTTTACAGTAGGCCATTATGATTATTTTAGGGCAATAATAATGGAAATATTATTATAACTATATAAATATGCGATGTTATTCTAACTATAAATATTATCATTATGGAAATATGAAATTTATGATAATATGGATACCCAAGCAATGAGGAAAATAAAATTTGTCTACTGCGGTTTATACTTATACCTTACAAAAATCATAGAAATAAAATTTTCTTCTTAGATTTTCTTTCAGTATATTCAAGTCTCAGACATTTACGATGCATTTCCACCTCTCTATTTTGTAAAAAAAAAGACGATTTTTTTCTTGACACGCGTGAGAGCTGTTCTAATTTTTAAACACTATGATGTATTATAACTTTTCACGAAAAAACAAAACAAAAATTATACGCGACGTTATTTAACATGTTAATCCCTGGAACAAAAATGGATCGATATCACTCACTGTTCTTACTAATTTAAAATTTTTGGTAATCTCATACAAATACAATTTACAGTTCTCAATATATGCTCTCTAAGTAGGTGGTTATAGAAACTTGATTGGTGAATGCTAAAAAGCTCTTGTCAGTATTTTTTTACTGGGGAGTGATACCCAGTTACTTAGCAATGCTTTTTGTGGTGCTTAACGTTTGTGCATTTCATGCAATGTCTGCCCATTGGAAAAGCTTTAAGTATCAGCTACGTTCTATTGTAATGTGACGTAAATTTATTACAAAAGTTCATTTGAAATGCTAAAAGTGTTAAACAGTATTGGTTGTCATAGAAGAAAAAAAAATATTATTCACCTACCTTTCATTCTCCTTACTGACCCATCAACACAAATATATTAAAAAGTTTAGTCTTCCTGTAGTTCATTGTCATTTTGGGAATACCGTCAAAAAGTGTTGCTTTGCACCGAATTTTGTGGTTTATACTGTATTTTGCGTTTTTAAACCACCTACAGTAGTTTGAAATTTACATCAAAACTTCCTTTGAGAATAAATGAAAAATATCCTCTCTATCCAAGAGAAGAACCAACAAAAACATATAAGAATAATAGATAAAAATTATATCATAAAGACCAACAAGTTTTTTTTTTTTTTTTCAAAAACGAAAAAGTTTAATTCAAACAACTTTATTATGATTGTTTATTTTTTAGTGGGATTCATCTTTAATTATTAAATATCAATCAAAATAATTGAGGAGAAACATTTCCTTAGGGCCGCATTAATTAATAATAAAACTATATAAACATTTTTTTTCTTTATCTTATTTGTGTATATTCTATATCTAAATTACATTTTATAAATGCATATATCTTTTCAACATTTTTGCAACGTTTTGGCCCTTTCCTCTGGCCATTTTCTAATTTTTTTCTTCTACGCCACAGTCATATTAATAAAAATCTTTTGTTTTTATAAACACTTCTCCATGGAAGTATTAGTTATAATTTTTCTTGGGCTTTTGATCGACAACCAATATTACACATAGAATTCATTTATTAAATCATCACTATTAAAATTATATGAGCCAAGATGTTTTTTCATTCCTATTTTGGGCAAAATTTATTATTTATATTATACTAATTCGGAAACAAATTATAAAATTACCACAATTTTAATCTCCAGAAAGGCTTGTTTGTTATTTTTTTTTCTTTTTCTCCACGAATCACCATTTGCAGCACAGTGCACAATTAGAATACTATTGATTTTCAGTACACTCTGCTAAGCTTTTTATTTAACTATTTTCGTTAAAGAAATGAAGGTCAGTTCGTTGTTTGTTCAATTTATTCAGCAGTTTGGCATATATTACATTTGAATTTTTTATAACAGTTTTGATATTTATTGCATCCTTTTGGTTTCCAGATATTGAAAAATTAAACATATAAAACGCACTAGGAATTGAAGTTGGAACTGGTTTCCACATTCAAATAGTTTAAAAGGTTAAAAACGCCATTTTAATAATTAAAGTTCCTTGAAATACTGGATGGTTAGAAGTTGAGAAGTACCTAGGTTTTTAACAAGTTAAGCCTTGTTTTTTTTTGCAATCTTCCTCGTTTATGGTGATGGGGTTAGTTTGGAGATCCCTGGGTTGAGTATGACTGAGTTTGAATTCGAGTAGCATTCCTACCGAAACAATCCGGTTTAATGGCATATTAAAATTCCTCTTTCTAGAAATCCGCTGCTGGATTGCTAACATTCCGTGTTCATTCAACGCTAAAATTAATGAGAATATGACAGTCATAATAAATCACGCAGTTGGAGAGTGTCTTGATAAACACTATCTTCCATAAATGGAGTAATAAAATGACACATCTTTTGCAATGAATTCCTTCTAGAAAGTTCCTTGAGCTAAAGTGAGACTGATTACTTTAATATGGGGTAGAGTATGTATGAGAATCAGTCTTATTACAAATAGTTTGGAGTTTACAAATATAACAGTCCAGTTTCTTTCGTTTTACTTTCACTTAATGAAATATGGGATATATAGTAAGAGGAAGTATAGCGGTCGTGCGTAATTTCAATTTCGAGTTTTGTAAAGAAGCACACGTTTTGAAGTTTTGGAAAGATGCATATGTTTTGAAGTTTTGGAAAGAAGCACACGTTTTGAAGTTTTCGAAAGATGCATACGTTTTGAAGTTTTCGAAAGAAGCACACGTTTTGAAGCCCCCTGAGTCTCGTAAAATGCTCTGTGTGTGCCATGCCAT
Source organism: Halyomorpha halys (assembly GCF_000696795.3). Taxonomy (NCBI): domain Eukaryota; kingdom Metazoa; phylum Arthropoda; class Insecta; order Hemiptera; family Pentatomidae; genus Halyomorpha; species Halyomorpha halys. The sequence goes on along the minus strand of NW_027107986.1, from coordinate 574,296 downwards.
CAGCCTAGCCTTTATACTCCCACCTTGGTTGGTATGCGGTGACCACTCTGGTAGCCGCAAGGGGTTGGCAAAAAGGACCTAGTCCCCCCCCCCCCACCAATTACCAATACCGATAGCATTGGAAAAACTGAAACCACTGTATCTCTTCCGATGGCAATAATTTGTATACATCTTCCTTATATTTTAGATTGTTGTATTCTTGGGAAGAAAAAAGTTTATATTCGTTATTTTCATATCGAGAAACCGTAAAGTACGAATTGTTGTAGTAAGTTGAAAGTTTTACGATGCACGTTTAGCACCAGATTTTTATTTAGCTTTTACGTTTCTTGACTAAAATGCAATGATGCATCTCTTCGATTCCCTGAACCGTCAAAAATATTTTCAAAAAGCTGTAGGTGATAAACCAATTGTTTGGGGGATGGGTGCATTCGCATACATTACTTTTTTAAGCCTTTTAAAATTTTTATTTCAACATTTTTCTCATCAAGACATCATTGTATACAGTAGAGTTATGATAAATATAGAATTAAATGCAAATGTAATAATGATTTATTAGAGCAACCATCAAGAATTCTTTTGCGGTAACTACGAGTGGATGTAGATAGTAATTATAGGAGACCTAGGCTCAGTGTTGAATTATATGTACACTGCTTGGAAGTGGCTGGGGTCTTAAGCAAGACCATAATGGACACTAAATATCTACCATGCTTTTAAATGGAGAGGAGCTTAAGAGCTTCACTAATCACTTACTTTCTCAGTATCGAGTAAATTAGTGAGTTAATTAAAACATGTTAACACCAAAATCAGATATATTGGTCATAACTATCATGCTGTTGATTGCAAGAAGGGGCGATGGGTCAACTTACCCCGAGCCTCGAGGCTCCCGACTCTCCCGTTTTGACTTTATTCCCTAAAAATAATTCTGAATATCTAAAAAGTATTACAAACAAAAATAATTATGCAATAAAAAGAAGAAGCAACGATACCACGGAGGCTATAGGACAAATATTGTTTTGTGAGGCAATGTATCGGAAGTAAAGTGGCGTTGCATCGCAACCTAACATTATATATAAAATATGAAACAAACTTTTTCCAAATTGTACTTGCTAAAACAATGGACTCATTTAAAGTGACTCTCATTTTAAGTTATGAACGACTGAAGCTAAAAGAAAACCCTTGATTAACAGTTTCGAAACGAAGAGGAATAAATAAATACTATGTAGCATAAGGTGCGTTCACAAAGTTTTAAGACTAGTCTCAAAACCAAAACTTCACTAAACATTTTTGTTTAAATGACCAATACTCTTCAATATACAGCATCATCACACCACTGCCAGGTTTTTTCCATCGTTCATAGGCTCCCTGAAAACGGGAGTCCCTTCGTGCGGAAATCTTTTAGGGGACCTCTTTAAAAGTTCCTGGGCCTCTGGCATCGTGTCGAATCGCTTCCCTTTCAGGGTTCTCTTATAATGGCTGCGACAATGTTGTCACGTTGAATTCGGCGACGAGGTTTGAGAGGACCTATTGTCATAGTGTATATATCCGTAACTCCATCGGCGTTGAATCCAGAAAAAAATTCTTGAATTTTCGGCGTATTTGCCAAATTTTTGTCCAAATTCTAAGTGGTTACATTGCCGCAGCCGCCCTACAGCCTCAAACTAGCGCCTTTGTTTCTCCGAATTAAGAAAGGCCTAAAAGGGTAACTAAACCAGCGGGTGCTTCGACGAGGTCTCTTAGAGCTTTCTGCGCGAAGAGTTCCAGGGAGCCTGTTTAGGATGGTAAAAACGACTGATGCTCAAGAGTCATATTTCGAAGACCTTTAGTTTGCTACGAAAATATAATTAATACTATAAACTTTGAGAAAGTACCTTATATAGTAAGAACGCAAATTGTAATTCAGTTTTTGTTCAATGATTGGTGCTTTATTTTTATTATTTAGTTAATCAGGTGCACTAGGTTATTTGCTATAACCCAAATTTAAACCACGGAGCATAGCTAGTAATTAAAAAAAAAAATGAGACGAACGGGTCTGACCTTAATTTGTTGTGAACGCTGGTCATTAGATGGATGTTTGTTCATTTGATGGTTGTCATGGCGATTTACATAGGCCGGGCTGGATTGGGTTGGCACTGTGTCGTCAGGGGGCGCACGCTAAAAAAAAAAAATTGGCTATACAGGGTGTGTAAGGCTCGATCGACACCGCTCTATTGGTCGAGTGTTCTGATAATTTCTAAATGAAACTAGGTAGGACTATAGTGAATGAAGTTCCTTTATGTAGTGGAGTCAATTTTGTTAACTCTTCCAGTTATCAACAATGTTATTCGCAAGGGTAAGAGATGTTATCAATGAAGGAATTTAATAAATTATAATATTTGAAATAAAATCAATTAATATTGGTAGATTATTGGTCAATTGTAGGAAGGTGGTCCAGATGATGGTCAAGATAGGTACAAAAGTATTGGAAACTATTTATTAGTGTACAAGGTTTACTAATGTGGGGCGCAACCTAGGTTAATATTGAATGGTTTGTTTTTTAAGTTTTTAGGTATTTTTGTATCTTCCTTACCGCCATCCGGACCATCTTCCGGTTCCAACGCTCTGAAGGCGTAAACCGCCAAAATCCAATGGCCGATTCTTATATTTTACCAATTTACTTTGTCTCTTGATATAAATAAATTTAATTTTCAAACACTGCTCTACTCGCTATTAGTAAATAGTGTAGTATTAGCAAGGTAAGATAAGTCTGCCTCCTACCATAGGATTACAGGGGAGGGGCAGGAAGGGAAGAATTTCCTCCTTGTCCAGTGTTGTGATCTCTCAAGGAGTGATCTTCATGTCATCCTCGTACATCAACCAATGCTGGTTAAAGGTAATAGTACAAGAGCCCAAGAGGAGAAAAAAGGCAGTTATCTCACCCCAAGTTTTGATTACTTTGATGAAAACTATGTATAATTACTAGTCAAAATTGATGAGTCTGCCAAGTATACGTAGGGGGAATAAAAAATGGCGACTGTTTGAAAGCGATAAAAAAAATTAATTTTTCATTCGGAGCTCTATATCTTAAAAAAGTAGGAACAACACAAGAAAACCTAAGAGAACGTCATTTAAAGAAGAGTAAATTTGCTAGAATATGAGCCCTAATAGAGTTATGTACGTTAAATAGTTTTCGAGATATAGCTTTTTAAAAAGCAACATTTGATAAAAATGTTGTATGGGACGTACTGAAAGATCAGTAGTTGGTGAATTTATTTTGAAAAATCTAAATCTCAAAAACCATTTGATGTACAGATGTCTATTAGCACTCAAATTAAAGGTAGTTTAATGAGCCATAAAGTAGTTTATGATGTTTATCTTCGTAGGAGTAATAGTTTTCATGAAATTTGCTATATAAATTGATTTATAGTAGTTCAGACAAATTTTTATTTGCCAAATTTATATTCATATGTGAATATCATAAAAACTACTACCCCTGCGAAGATAAGTGTCATAAACTACTTTATAGTAAGTTTAATTTCGTTTATTTTGATTGTTGGCAGACATATGTGCGTCTTTAAGATCTATAGATCTTAGGAGATATATTTTTCCAAAAATCCAACATTTTATACGAACAACTAGAAATTAACATTTTGTGAGTTTATTTTGTCAAATATCATAAAAACTCACAAAATGTTAATTTCAAATAAAACTACTTACTAGTCCTAGTAAGATAAACATTATTAACTATTTTATAGTAAATTTGACTAGCTTTAATCTGAGCGCTGGCAGACGACTGTACTTCAAATGTTTTCGGAAATGATTTTTTTCATAAATCAAACTTATTGTCCAATCAACTATAAATGAATTTATTATAGCACATATCATGAAAACTACTATTCCTACGAAGGCAAAGGTCATAAACTTCTGTATAGTCCATTATACTAGCTTTAATTTGAGTGCTAATAGACATCTGTATGTCACATAGTTCCTGAAATATAGATTTCTCAAAATAAATTAACTAACTACTAATCTTTCGGTAGATTTTTAAGAAATTTTGGTTTTTAAAAAGCTATATCTTGAGAACTATTGGACGTAAATAGCTCTTTTAAGGCTAATATTTTAGAAAATTTACTTTTCTCTAAATAATGTGCTGTTAGGTTTTTTAGTGTCGTTGGTAGTTTTTATGATATAGAGCTCCGAATGAAAAATTAGTGTTATTTAAGGTTTTGAAACAGCCGCCATTTTTTATTCTCCCTACCTATACTTGGCAGACTCATCAATTTTGACTATTAATTATACATAGTTTTCATTAAAGTAATCAAAATTTGGGGTGAGATAACTGCCTTTTTACCTTCTCTCTTGTACTATGAGACAAGAAAGTATCTAACGGAGGGCGGTTCAGCTCGATGTCTTGATTTGCCCCATTATGCAGTGACACTCGATATAAATAAATTTTATATTTCAAATACTGCTATTAGTAAATATTTTAAAGGTAAATTAAAAACACATTGTTGCCGATGTGAAAAATCCGTTTTTGATCAATTTTCTCAAATTTTCCTCCCTCATAAAATTAGGATATAATCTTAAATCAATTATATTTTTTTTACGAAATATAAAGAACCAAATTGTTGAAAATTTAATTTCCTGTAAGAATGCGTTATGAAGACAGTGGATGAACATTTATTTTCTGTATTAGCATTCATTGTTAATACGATTTCAGGAGCCAAATATTCTTAGAACAACATTTTGATTAAATAAAATTATTCTCTTGATATAATGTTGAATTGGGCAATTTATTTATTTATGTTTAATTTTTTTTAATTAACATTATTTTTTTCCTACGACACAGAGAAATAAACTCATTTTCCCTCTTGCAACTCAAGTAAACTTATATTGGGCTGCAAGAGGGAATATGGTTTAATAGTCTATTTCCTGTGGCGTAAGAAAAATAAGTTGATATAAAAAATAAATGAATTGCCCAATTCTGTTACAGAGATATATTTTCATAATTATAATGTTCTTTCAATTCTGCAGTCGACTTGTTCTGCTTCGGGTGAATATTCTACAATAGGCTCAATTTTCAGACACGCTCTTCTTTAACGTGCTAATGTTGTTATGTTTCGAACCTCTAAAGCACAGTAGAAAGTATAATAAACTTACAATCTTTTAGAGGTTTGTGGAAGATAGGTGAAATGGAAATGAGAAGTAACATTCTAATTCCCTTCTTTAATCTATACCTTAGATCCCCTGGATTTAAAAATAAAATGATTTAATTTTAATTATTTTGATTTAAAAGTATCGATTAAGTTAATCAGTGATACACAGGCCTTGAAACAAAAATTTGATTTCATAATTGTTGCTGATCCTTATATTAAGAAAGCGAATTTGAACTTTTTAATTTTCAAATTCATGATATGTAATTCCAGTTTTATTGTACAAAAAAAAATCGTTCAGGGTAACTTTACCTATCAACTTCAAATTTTATGATTTGAAGGTATATACCATATATGGTATTGGTATATACATATGGTATATATGTATACCAAGTACCTGTACATTGCTACTGATCGGACTCTTCTAAGTCAGTTTGAATTTGAGATATAAGATAATGTAAGATCGTTTGAATCCCTTAAAAGCCTTCAAATCTATCAAATGTGCACTTCATTGTTAGCAACAGAAATTTTTATTTTAAGTGTAAACGAGTAATATAGGTTTTAAGTAAATCAATGAAAATTTGCAAAAAAATTCATTCCCTCAGGCAACTGAGAAAAATTTCAAATGAGATCTGGCTGTCGATTGATAATTGTTAATACTCAATTTTAATTAGAATTTTTCATCCAAAAATCCTGATGAAATGTATATATGTGTTCAAAGCGATGTATTACTCTCTAAATACTGACACTCTGTACTGTTTTTTTTTTGTCTTCATCTCACCTGCCACTAAATAATAAAAACTAAAAATAAAAACCGGTGAATACCTCATGATAAATATATATATAAATTGTAGAAATGTTCTAACGTTAATTAAAAGACTGTCGATTGATCATTGTTAATACTCAATTTTAATTAGAATTTTTCATCCAAAAATCCTGATGAAATGTATATATGTGTTTAAAGCGATGTATTACTCTCTAAATACTGACACTTGGTACTGTTATTTTTTTCTTCATCTCACCTGCGACTAAATAATAAAAAATAAAAATAAAAACCGGTGAATACCTCATAATAAATATACATATATACATAATTGTAGAAATGTTCTAACGTTAATTAAAAGAATAGGGAAATATTTGTTAAATGTTTAAAAAAAATAATCGACACACAGAATACGTATAATTTGATCAAAGATTTCTGTAACTTTGAAGAACTAAAGGCCAATTTTCATTTTCTGTAATTTATTCTAATATTCTAAAATAATAACATTAAGATATATAACCAGAATAATAATAATATTATTATTGAATTTATTTTTTTGATTGATGATAAAAAAATAAAATATTAATACCGTTAAAATTGTCTGATATTGAAGACCTGAAGAAAAAAAATATTAGCATAAAAAAAGGTTTTAAACCTAGATTTATAAACTTTTAAATTAAAAAAAAATGATATAATTCTAAACATACCGACTAAAAAAATTTTTCTTATAAATAATTTCAAGTAGATTGTTATGAATTTTTTTTTTAAATATAACAATTATATCTTATTATAACTATTTGAAATCATTCAGAAGAAAATTAATTAATATAAAAATAGGAGTATTGATGTTTACATTATAAATACAAAATGATGGTAAATGGGTGGCAACTTTCAATTCCACGCATACCAACATTCAGTCACATTCAAACGTTGATTACTGAATCATATTATTAAAGATCGTCCCTCGCTCGCCAGCTCCGTCAATAATTTCGTCATTTATATTTTCATGAAAGTATGCCTGAACCTGAATAATCTCTTAATCATTGCAATTTTCTAAATCATAATAAAGGAAAATTATGTAAAAAAAAAATCTTATATCCATTAGAAAAATACATATTAATATCAGTATGGGTGATGAAGATATATAAAAATAAATACTTTTCTTTGTAAAGGCATATTTTATTTATTTAAAAAATAAAATCAATCACCCATTAAAACTCTAATGAAGGGTAAAAGTCAATGAGGTTTCTAAAAAAGGCTACGAATTTCGGAAAGGATTTTATTATTTCTGAATTATGTCTTATAATAATGTTTTTATTCTTCTCCAATTACAAAATTTTGGACTAATTATTTTTTTTTTTTAGTTTTACTTTTTTATCCTATTGGATTGTCTTGAAATTTTATCAACCATTACATAAAGACAAGTAACACTAAATAGAGAAAAGGAAAATATTTTTAGGAAAAAAGTGCATAATGCATTCAAAGGGTTATTAACAGATTGTAGTTAGATTGATTTGAATATGTATATACATATATAAACATACATATAAAGGTTGATCAGATAAATGTAACAATAACAGAACGTATTGAAAAATTATTTCTATCTACAAAACAAAAGAGATTGCAATGCATAAATTATTCGTATTGCAGATGATTTGTTGCGCTACTTTTTTTTTCTTATTTTTTTAATAATTTTTTTTTCTGTAATGAATGGTTGGTCTTCCTAAGATATGTATTATTACGAATTAGGCCATTTAATGGTATTTTAGCAGCTTTAGTCGAGCATTGAGTAGAAATAACGTTATAGTAAATAAAAAAATATATGAGGAATACAAAAAAAGAAGAGTATACAATTATAATGTAAAACGATAGAACTATGAAGGTAATGCATTTCTATTAATGGATTATAAAACTTGATCGAAAAGGCTATCATTGCTGCTTTTGTGGATTCAGAAGTGAACAGTCTGAATGTGGAATATAGTAAAACCTCAGCAGGTTTCGTACCACTCGCCAAACTACCGCAGAAAAATATTGAGGACGCACTCACCAGTGGACGGAACATGGTAGTTAATCAAGTTGATTCACTACACATAGTACATTACCATTTGCTGAGGCTTTCAACAGATGGAAGTATTATTCAAAATATTGGGCGGAAGACAAAAATGGCCATATATTAGCACTGCTGCGAATTCGGGACACAATCAAAAAACCTCAATACCTATAAGGTATAATAAGCCTAATAGCTCGGAACAAAGGCCGTCTGTGATACTTTTAAAAATAGGCCAACAAAAGTGATAACATTTATACTCGAAGGAGGAGGGGGGGGGGTTGCTCAAAAATTATTGGCTCAACCCTGCCCCAGAATAAAAAAACCAATGCACAATTGCAAGTAAGATTCATACCTTAAAATATCAGGCTGCTATTTAAATTTGTATATAATCCCAAATATTTTTAAAAGACCCAGCTCGATTTCTTTATATATTTCCACAATTTATAAAACGCCTTGATTTATTCAAGTACATGATTAATCATGAAACTAATATTGAAATCAACGAGGTACATGCCTTTTTAAGTACAAAAACACAACAGATATTTTGAATCCTATAAAATCGAGAAAATGGGAGTGTTGTGGGAATAAAAACCAAACACTGATACATCAACTTGTATGCAAATCTAAGAAAACTAAACAAACTGGGTATGATCCACTTTTGTTGTTTTTAATCATAGGGAATGAAGGTGCCAGTATGTTGCGGAATAATTGCACAACTCTTATTTTGCTGAAAGTATTTATAGGATACGTTAAGATTTTGGTTATATGTAAAGAATTTGGAAGCCTGTAAGTTTGATCTGAGGCACATTGCAGATACCAAGTTTACCGGGAACCAGACGTGATACAATATAAGAGACTGTGATGGACAGGGCATATCTCAAGAATGGATGGTGATTTATCTATAAGGAAAGTATTATTTGGGTATACAGAGATGGGCAGATGGAGTTGAAGTCGATGCACAGGAATCCCTAATAATAAAAGTCTTAAATAAGACAAGTGAAATGGAAGTTATAGATGAGAAGAGAGTGACTAACTGTCAGATTTTAGTTGCTTATTAAGTTTTTTTTTAAGAAGTTGCTGCTTAGATGATGTGTTGACTTATACAGTTAAAAATTTTACTAGTGATAAACAGCTCCATATAAAACTGGAACCACAGAAATTTTCTGTTACGGTTCTATTCCCCATACGAAAAATATTAGTACCTTAAGCGTTAAAAGTAATGCTATAAAGTGATTTTGCTTTGGTAGTCCAGAAGGCATGTCATTCCTTGGGGTAGAACCACAGTGAGAAGACTCTACTACATTAGCCTATAAATGATTGCTTTTTCAACAAAAATATTGGACTGAAAATTCAGCAGTACGATAATGTATCCGACGCAAATATTAAAGCGTATATATTTTTAAGAACAAGATAATTTCTTAAAAATGAGATCATGTATTGAAAGGAGAATTTCATCACTATAATTCTAAATCGTTGATAATATACCACAAGGAGGGCTGAGCTAATCCAGACAGCAGCGTAAAAGACATCCGTTTAACCATGAAATGTCTCAGCTAAGATGGATGTTGCGAGCACAGCCTTCTAGCAATGCAGCAGTAACTACAAGAGGCAGTGAATGAAATTCGAACACAGCTCTTCCTTGCAGATGCTAGTTTAGTCTTGGAACACAATATGGGTGTTTTCACCCTTTTTGACTATTTAAGTCATGAATGCATATTTTTAATATGGAACACAAAGATAGATAAAAATATCACATTTTTCTACACGTCTTTAATATCATACATTCGCTGTTTTCTGTCTTTTTCTTTCTTTTTTAGGCATTAAAAAAAAAAAAAAAAAAAAAAAAAAAAAAAAAAAAAAATTAAAATCGCTTTGTACGTTATAGGCAGTTGGATATTTAATTCAATTGAAAACCCAAAATGAAACTACAATAAAATATTATGAGTATTGAATACTCGTTTTTTAATCATTTGGCAAATCAAAGAGTATGCAATGATTCAAACGTATGGTCTAGCTGAATCACCCTGTATACATGCTTGTTTGTATTTATGCGTTTATACTATTTGAGCAAAATTCAACCATTCGTTCCTAGTCCGATTTTATTTTTATCTTTAATTTAATATAATAATTTAAAACAAAGTTCAACTCTCAATTAAAATAAATTAACATGAAAATAATTCATGGATATAGTTAAATATATCCCTGAATGCAACTTAAACAATATGAATGCAGCAATTAAAATTCATAAACATTTTTTGTATTTGTCTTTTAACTAAAATAATACAATGAATGACCTGACAGTGCTTGAGTTAAGAGTAGCAGTAGCTGGAGCATTTATTTCTAGCTTAGCTGCACGTTGCATCCTTCATTACAGCCGTAACACTCAAATTTTACAGAATATTTTTTTCAAACCGAAAGAAACTATGAAAATGGAAGACTTTAATTAGTAAATGATACCATCTGCAAAACAATTTAGATATAGAAGAAAATTAGATAATTAATAATTTACATGCAAGTTTTATGTATATGTATATATATTTCAAAAAAATTAGTATTTATATTATATTTAAAGTATTTAGAATATAGCAACTATCACTTTAGTAATAATACATTTATAACCGCTACACTAGGGTAAAATCTATATAATAGCTAGAAGTAATGTTAATCTCAACTTAATAAACATAAAGTGTACATAATATGTGTACACACTAGTCAAAACTATATACATATATATCAGACAAAGGCACACATATCTAATGTTATATTTTAATTTATATGTGTGTATATATGTATATATTTACCTATAAATTACGTCAAATTTATATTCTATCAACTATACACAGAGGAAGTCATAATTTCAGAAAGCACAAGTTTTCTTCATTTCAATATATCACATAAATTAATGTTAAAACAGTTAACAATGAAATGTTAATGAGCCTAATATAATGAATCCTATTGGAAGGATTCGAGATATGAAATCACAAAAATAACAAAAAAAAAAAAAATTAAAAAAGAACTAAGAAAAAGAAATGGGACGACACAATTTATAAAAACATGTGGGTTGTGAGACTTTATTTGTTAATGTATGTGCAAGCATGCATGTTTGTATGTCTGTGTGATGTGTGTATATCTTTGTGAGTGTGTTCGTCTTGGTGAGTGAGTGTGACAGTGTGTTACTGGGTGTGCATGTGATGGTATTTTTTCAATTTATATTTTTTTGTGGTGTATAATTATTAAGTATCTGCTGAAACTGAATGAACAAAAATCTAAACAATTACAAAGTTCTTATTGATTTTTTTTCTTATTTTATTTCATTTTTTTTTCATTTACAAACACGTCAAATAATTTTATTGCTCAATGATCTCATATTACAAAATATAAATTACAATTTAATAAATAATATAGCTTGAAAATTGGCAAACATTTAAACAAGAATCACTTATTATCTAAAAATGCCTTTTGAAGCAACATAATTTAGACAGTTATTGGAATATCATAAGTTAATTAACCAATAAATAATGTCTTCAGTAGGAGCCCCTATGGCTGTAAATGTTTTTTTTTTTTTTTTTTTTTGTTTTTTTAATTAACCCTAGTTTTAAGTAGAAACCTTTTAAGTCAAAAAATCTAATTGTTATCTATCTATCCAAAAATGTCTTTCAATGTTAATAAAATGGGATAGTTTAATTTGGGGCTTCGATAATACTTTTTGTTTATTATTTTATAGGCCACCTTGCAATGTGTAATAGATTTATAAATATATTTAAAATAACCGAACTACTTTTAATTTGTAAAACTTTTGATAATAAAGCAAATATGAATTTAAATAATTGTACTTATTTGTTAGTTCCTAAACATATAGGCTGATCTAATGGTGTTTTTGGGGCTCTACTGTTTTCATCTATCAAATTAACAAAATAAATATAAAAATAGTAAAGTAAAGCATGTCTAATAACATTACTCTATATAAAGAAAAAAAAAGTGTCTAGCTATTCAAAAAAGGTCAACTAACAATCAACAAAATAGTATGAAATTTAAATGAGGTAATTTTGAAAACATTTAATTTGATCTTTATTTGCAAGAAAGATGACAATTCTATAACTAATGATGAAAAATGGCTGAAATATTGCTCCAAAAGCTGTAGAGGATGTTCAATGATGACATACCTGGTATCTCTGAGTGCAACAGCGACCACAGCAAGACTGAAGGAGCCCTGTTCTGCTGCCAGCTGAATGCGTAGGGCTTATTAGTGGGGAAGGCGAACCTGGCCTCTTAGGTTGTCCATTGTAGGGTACTTCCAGTTCAACGAATTCTCTATCCTAAAAAAAATAATAATAAAAAAAAATAAGACATCCATCAAGATCATAGTTGTTTTGTATTACAAACATTTGAAGCTAGACCTCCAGTCCAGACTAGTTTTTGAGCATAACATGTCACTGAAACTACATAAAAAATATTTATTAAACATTCAGAAAAAAATATATACAAAGGATATTTCTTCCAATGTATTACATTGTTGATGTTAGAAAATTCATTTCATAAGATAAACGGAAAAGTGAATTCATAGAACAGGGAATATATTTTGTCAAATCCATTTTAAAGTTTGTTGACTGCATTAGATCAGAGATTATACTTTAAATATTCAGCAAAATTTGTTCCAGTGAAAGAGGCTGAGTAGATTAAGGTTACCCATGCATAGTTTACTCCGATGGTCTGGTGGGTGGGAAGTTTTAGAATGATTTGGCAAAGGAGATAATAACGGAGGTGCTTCACAAATGCATAGCTACTAAAGATGCAAAAATCTTAGCCAATAAATCAGTGACACAATGAAGAAATAAAAGGCTCTTATATTGAAAGAATATAGAGTTTTTAAGCTAATGATAAAGAAAATTCAGAAGATGACATAAAAGGGAAAAATAAATGGAATCGAGGAACAATAATATATAAAGGAGAACAAACTCTTCCTATTGTAAAGTAAATAAGGAAAGAGATTATTTTAAACAAACCCCTATTTTCTACAAAAACGAGGATGGTTCGCAGCTTATGATGAAGGAGGACATAGACAAGGCGGAAGAATCAAAATGATAACTATGAAGGCATAGATGAGATTCAATCTTCACTGGAACCTGAAGAAGTTTAAGAGGCGAATCATAGATTGTTGAACTATAAAAATCCGGGTATATATGTCTTATGTATATCTACCAGAGCTCTATAAGTACAGATGTTTTGATTGAGCCTGGCACCCTGTACTGCTGTACAAAATTTTTAAATTCCTACTACCTACATACTTTTTTGTTATCCATTCCTATCTCACTGACAAATCATTCAAAGTAAATCACAAAAGTGCGTATTCATCTCTTTTTACATGGTTTAAAGTAACGTTTACACCTTTATACAGATTAAACAGCAGCCAGCCCAACCCATACAAGCACTGCCTGTACTCATCACGTATGCTGATGTCGCATGTGTTATATCAGTGAATTCACAACCTTTGAAGAATGGTGTTAGAACAGGAGGAATAAAATAAAATCCAATAAATTCCAGCAAAACATCTACTCTAATAATACTCTACTTATTCCTATCGAACAGATCCACTACCTAGGTACAGATGAATAACTTTGAATCCTCATACAGGACTGAAAAGACAGGAAACTACTTATCGGTTCAGATTATTACAACAAGTAGACAAACGGTCTAAGCTTCCAACTAATTATGAAAGACTCTCTTATACAGCGAGGACTATCTGGACTTCCGGAGTTGAGCTTTGGGGGTCCACTTAACCATTAAATTCCTCTCGTATCCAATCCTTACAGTCCAAAACCCTTTGTAAAATCCTAATGGTCCTTTCTTTGTCACAAATCAATTTATCCATCAAGGCCTCAATGTTCCATGTGTTGCCGATTTGGAGAGAACCAGATACCAATCCTTCCATGATAAACATCCTAACCCTCTTGTTTCTAACCTGGCTTCTCCTTCGTTGCCTGATAATCCTCCTAGGAATCTAAAAAGAGATAGTGACCTCGAGATCTTTCACTCTAGACATTTTATTGGAGTTCTGTAAGTAGGTAGATTCTCCACAAGACTGTATCTTGCTAATGCAACTCACATCAGATTTATATATATGGAAGTGATGAAATGTTTAAAACTCTCCTAATTGTGTGGGCTTGGGCTGACGAAATAATGCCAACAAAATTAAAAAAAAAAAAGAATTGCATCGCAAATATACGAGAAGAGTGTTCAGCTAGACTGTAAAAATTACAGAGGAATAAATGTCCCTCCGACCACATACCTATTCTCTCCGGATTCTACTTCAACCAGCTGTACCCACAGTGGGGAAAAAATATTAGGAAAATACAAGGCAGGCTTTGGAAGGGGGAACTCGACGGTAAAATAAATCTTTACTGTGAGAACTCCCGCGAATGAGTAAATAGAATAAAACATGACTACCTTTGTTGACTTTAGGGATGCTTATGTAAGGTAATCTTTAAGATATGTGTATGTGATATGCAGTGTACTGCAGCGAGGTTTTAGCATGCCTAGGAACATAATCCACCTGTTTAAGATGACCAAGTTGTGTGCTCAATCGAGTTTCAGAATGATAAAGGTCTGGAATAGAGTGTTGGGTTGGACCTCGGCTTTTTATTTAAGGTGATTCAGTAACTGAATTGTAGCAACTATTGTAAACCTCAACATTCAACTCTGGCGTTACAGATTAGACATTCTTGAAAGACCCATAACTGAGCTGTGAAACACCTTTCTGGCAATTGCTACAGTGTATGGTATAAATGTATGGTGACAGGAGAAGGGACCCATAAAGATGATACTGTTACTAGTCAAAATCCTTCTATCATTGCAACAAAAGCTGAGTGGAACATGGCAAGTGAAAATAAATTGACTAATTATTATTAGGCGAACAAAAAAATCGAATATAAATCACTAGAATACAACTTTTAAAAATAAGAACTAAACCTTCGTATTCCTCTCGTATCCAATCTTTACAATCCAAAATCCTTCGTAAAATCCTCAATGCTCCTTATTTTGTTACTAATAAAACCATCCATAAAGACCTAAATGTTCCTTATGTAACCGATCTAGCCCGAACCCGATATTATTCCTTCCATAATAAACTCCCTAACCACCCAAACCCACTCGTTTCTAACCTTGCTTCCTCTTCCATTCCTGGCAATCCTCCAAGCCGCCTGAAAAGAAGATGGCCTCGTGACCTTATATTGTAAACTGTTTTAGAGTTCTACTACTGGGTAGTTTCTCTACATCCTGTATCATATCATGTGTCATTATGATCAAATTTACTGGTTGTATTTTTTTATACAGTTGTAAATATCAACAAATAAATAAAAAAAAAAATAAGAAATTTTAAAATAAAAAATGAAAACTTATTAGGACCTCAAGCTATTTTGCTATGGAATAGTGCTCAATATTCAATTGTGAATAAACAGGATAAATTTCCTGGGAAGAGAAATCAATTTTTTCCTAAGAATTTCGAGCTATGACCTCTCGGATGTGGGACCATTCTAGAGCCATTTAAATTGATTGTACAATTGTACGTAATATTGTTTATATTTTTCCCCCTTATTTTATTATACCATAAAATTAAAACAAGAATTAAATAAAAAGGAAAATCAGTAATATTTATTAATAAATTAATTAAAAATCTAATTAGGAGGCAAAATAAAAATTTAGTTAATTATAACTTCATTTACAATGCTATAAAACAAAACCAGGCCTAATAAGAAAAAAATATATTAGATACTTAAAATTAAGGATACTAACCAAAAATAAAAATAAATAATGTCTTACGTTAGAAACATATTAATTATACATGATTGATAAATGCTTTTCATGATTAAGTCGTTTAATATGATTATCATATAATATCAATCTATGTATTATTCTTTTCTCTAAAAAGAATATATTTATTCAGGACATTGCTTATTCTTTACATTATTATTGAAATTTCTATTAAAATAAAAGGGGGATTTTTTTTTATCTATAAAAGTTGTGTACTGAGGGATTACATATATATGTAAGTATATTTTTCAATATGTCAAAAACACAATGAAATTAATGATTTTTTAATCATATTCATGTGTTTCATTGAGCTGACAAAAAAAATTGAAGCATTATATCTTATCGTTATTAATTAATTTAACTACTCCAAACAATGACTTACTGTAGTCTTCTCTAGGCACCGTAGTAAATGATGATGTTGAAGTTCGAAAATATCTTCTTCTTTATAATTATCATCGATTTCTAGCCCGGATTCTTGCGCTGCTAGCCGAGCCTCAGCGGCCTTCTTTTTACTTACGAATGCTGCACCTGATGACGCCTTAGCTATTCGGATTCTTGCTAATCGAGCTTTCTGTAATAAAAAAATAGCACATGTATAGATTAGCATGCTAAATATTTAATAATAAGTGAGAAACAATTATTTGCTATCCTTAAAAAATAAAAAGTGTGCGAAATAATATTGAAGAATCATTCGACTGTACATATTCAGATTAGAGAGTAAGTTATAAAACGTAAAATCATTTCAAGAGATACTCTCACTCACTTTTTGATTATTAAAAATAAAAGTTATGCTGAGATGTTAGTGATAAAAAAACAACATATGAACAGACATAATACAGTGTACATTTCATGAGGAATATTTCGTGTCCACGAAGTATATGAAATAAGTATAATAAATCAAAAAACCCTAAAAATTATTATACAAACATATTAATAAATTTTATTATTTAGGTTCACATTACTGGATGACTTTCGAGGTTAATTAATAATGTGTAGTGAGAATAATATTTCATCTTTAGGTATGTTTATTTCAAAAAGTATTTATAAGTCACAACGTTTCAGGGCTATCACCCCTTCTTTTCAGAACATTGCTCTGTACTGATGTTGCAGCATGCATTTAAGTTTTTATAGGAAATTTCTGTTGATATTTTCCATATAGTCTTCACTCAATAATTTTATAATTTAGGTTCACATCGCCTTTACCCTACGGACTGCTGTACAGTATCCTTTAATAATTCTCATCTTACCCCTGGCGAACAGGTCCGCTATCTTGGACTAAACCAAGACAAACGACAAAGGAGCCCTCGTCGCAGGTTTCCTAAGTGTTGGAAACTATCTCCATCTAGATCCGTCTATTAATAGACGTATGGATGGTAAATGACAGTAAATAATTAATAATAAATCCAAAATTAAATTAATAATAAAAATAAATCCAGCATGAGGGGGAGTGGAACGGGCAGCTTTCTAAAGAAAAATAGTTTTAATTTTTAATCCCGGACAATGCACACAATACATAC
>NW_027107986.1:537244-556857 GCF_000696795.3 Halyomorpha halys | reverse complement strand
ATGTTGATCATTATATATATTCAGAATATAAATATATCATTTAAGTAGGAACATTTACAAAACTCTCACTTTCTCAAAAGAAACGAAACTTGACATACATCGCTATCCTACTGATCAGCTCATATGTATCTTAATTAATTTAAAGAAACTGGAAGCCCTTTTTTTAAAATATATTTTTTGCAAAAGGAAAGTCACAATTTTATCAGGAATATCCATCGATCAGACCCGATAAAGGTGAAGAAGTGGCGTACCAAGATCATTTGGGTGGGGTGGATTTATTTTAGAGACCCCCTAAAAAAAATTTAGAAGGTCATTTCACACAGTTTTTGACTTAAAGGATGTAATGTTCTTGTCTGATTAAAAAATATATATGTTTTTTTCCATACGATTTTAATTCAAATAAAATAAGAAAAAAAAAAATAATACTTTCGAAAGATGGTGTACACTATTGTCAGTGGAATACGTGGAGATGACGGACCTCTCCACCCTCTTGGTAATCCATTGTGGGGAGATAGGAAAATCGAGGAATGACGATTTGATTGTGAAACGTTATAAAATAATCATCCCCTAGACGTTTTCATTTTTATTTATATTTTCTATAATAATGCCCTTTAGTATGGAGGGGTATGAATATTTATTTTTGATGATTGGCTATGTAACCCAATTTTTTTTTAAATGAATGATTTATAAACTCAGATTAAAAATTTCCGCTTTCTGTGTAAATGACCCGTATATAAGATTAGTTTGCAAATTACCAGATAAAAGTGCCTGAATGTTACTAAAAATGGACTAGAATAATAATTTTGTAAAAATATATAATATAAAATATTTTATTAAAAATGAAAATATAAGATTAAGTGATTATAAGATTCCTAAATGTAATTATTGGAAATAACCAGTGACGCTGTTGAGAGAGAAGTGCCGGGATCTTCAGGACTCCTGCTCTTTCCTCCATAAGTGGGGGGAAGAGCTCGGTTCAGACCTCCCTGACTGAATGTAAATATTGTAAATAACAATGATTGTGTTTAAGATATTATTTTACTTAAAGTTAATTTTTTTATTATTATTTATTTAATTTATTCTTTATATATTTATTTTTTTCTCTTCTATTTCTTATTATTTAACTCATATATTTATAAATAAGTTGCGCATAAGCTGTATGATCCATATTACTATTGTCTAAAAATAGAACAAAATGTAATATTACACAATAAAAAAAATATATTAGGAGACCCCCAAAACTTTACGGACTATCTTAATCGGGATTTTGTTTTGGCCACTTGTTGCTGAGATTTTCTCATAAATGTGTTTATTTGGTCCTTGAAGAAATTGAAAAACTTCACAGTTCTATTCTTATTTCACACCTGAACGAATTCCAACAATTATGAACCTACAATCATTCTTTTTCTGATTCTATGTTATAACAAAAAAAATAACATAGCGCACAAATAACAATGGAAAGGGAATGTACGGCCTAAAATATTAAAAGTTCTACTTTGGCTTATTTATTACCAATGATATGGATAATTTAATTTTTAAGCTGAAGAGTTAAAAATTTGCGATTAAATATGTTATACAATTGCTCCCATTGAAGATAACCTTGAAAATAATGAGCTATAATAAAAAAAAAAAAGAAAGTTCCAGTCTAGACACACGTACGTACTTGCCTCAAAGAAATAGATTAACAGAATAAATGACATCCGTTGTTCTTGTTTTTAAACTAAATATCTCTTAGGACGATAGTATCAGACTTGTCTAAACTTCAGACCAACAATTATAAAATTAAAATCGGCTAAGCTAAAATTTCACTAACAGAACTAATGCATTTTTTCAAGTTAAGGAGGATATAAGAAGCTGAACGAAACTTTTTTTCAAAAATATTCTTTTTATTTTTAAGGAAAAACATTAAATTAGGATAGATTGAGGTAGGATATGGGCCACACATTCTCATACACCAACTCTTGAATATTAAGACCATAGCTTTCCAGACAGCAGAGTTGGAATAATGTTTTCAGTAACATTGTAATTGAATTTGGATAACCATTAAATGGTCCAAAAATAGTTTTTAAGAACAAATACACTGAATTATTATTACAGTATGATACAGTAAGATTACAATATTAATGAGGAATGTAATTAGTTTAAATTCATTTTATGTGTGGAATCGATTTACAATTATTTTTTGTAGCAATACCATTTTTTAATTTCTCACTTTTATTATGTTATTTTTTATTTAATAAATATCAATTACAATTTTCCTTTATTATTATATATTTTTTTGCTTAAAAATTTTCATTTTTTTCTTTTCTTTTTTCTCTTTGTGTTTGTAAAGTGCGCAAATTGTTTCTGATGTGATGCCAACACTGTTTTTGAAGTGCTCAAATGACCAACTCTATTTGAAACAGGATCAGGGTCTTATGTTTATTTTTTATAACAACCTTCTTCCCCTCATGCTAATAATATTAAAAAAAAAAAAGAGAATTCCACAAATACGTTTCAAGGAAAATCGCACAAAAGAATAAAAATGCGGTTTATAACGATGAGTATAAAAGATTAAAACTATTTTACAGAAGTTTCAGTCAATTTTCATGGTGTTAAGAATGCTTCACAAAAGTTTTTATGAACTAATACATGGAAATTTTAACTCCAGTCTCAATTTTTTAAAATATTACATCATCCAAATGCCGTATAACTTAATTATAATTATGGCCCAAATGTGCAAATAAGTTGAATATAGAAATTTTCACAGTTGATTATCATGGTTCTAGTTAGTACAAGTCTAGATAGGGCTTCGAGTGAGTTTCTGGTGATTTTTCAAGAGTGGATTCACAAAGAACTTGTATAGGGTGTTTTTTTTAAGCTAGATAGAACTTTAAATTGTAAAAAGTAACACAAAAAATTAAATTGTAATCAAAATTTTTTTTTTATTTGTTTCAGTATACTCTGACAAATCATCATGAATAGACTCACGCTTGAACAACGCTACGAAATTATCCAAATTTACTTTGAAAGTAAATTGGCAACTGACCCGTTGTTTTATCGCAAAATTGTGTTCAGCGATGAGGCGCATTTTTGGCTTAACGGGTTTGTTAATAAGCAAAATTGCCGCATATGGAGTGAGACCAATCCACAAGAGACCCTACAGACTCCATTACATCCAGAAAAATGCACCGTTTGGTGCGGTTTTCACGCTGGTGGCATCATCGGACCTTATTTCTTCAAAAGTGAGGCCGGAGCTCGCGTTACGGTCAATGGAGATCGTTACCGCACCATGATCAATGACTTTTTGTTTGAAAATATGGATGACATTGATCCGGAGGAGATGTGGTTTCAACAGGATGGCGCTACGTGCCATACGGCGAACACAACCATCGACTTATTGAAATCAAAATTTGGCGATAAGTTGATTTCGAGAAATGGACCTGTCAATTGGCCTCCAAGGTCGTGCGATTTGACACCTCTCGATTATTTCCTGTGGGGCTACGTGAAGTCACTGGTTTATGCTGATAAACCAGCAACAATTGACGCCTTGGAGGCCAGCATTGTTCGTGTTATTCGTGACATACGGCCAGCAGTGCTCGAAAAAGTGGCCCAAAATTGGACGTCCAGAATGCGCTTCGTCAAGAACAGCCGCGGTGCCCATATGCCCGAAATCATTTTCAAATGTTAATGTCACGTATTGATCTTTCGAATAAAAAAAAAATTTTGATTACAATTTAATTTTTTGTGTTATTTTTTACAATTTCAAGTTCATCGGGCTTAAAAAAACACCCTATATATACTCAGACTAAAACTGATTGTGTGGAAGTCGAGGAAGAATCATGGCGATGGTTAATACTGTTAGTGTTGAACATTAATTAAAATTAATAAAATTGATAATTTCTAATTTCAAACAGAAATTTTATTCTTACAACACTGAAATATCTTTTTTGCATATTTACCGAAACAACCTATTGAGAATCACTTTAAAAACAGCGAATGATAAGGTTTAAGTTTTTTTAAAAGTTAATTTGACAAAATTTTTACTTAGCATTTCGGATGAAATTGTCAACTGATACGAATTCTATTGCATTGGCGGATTTTAATATATTGGTAGAGATAAGTAATGGATGATAGACTTGGAGATGCTTCCTAGCAGCCAAAACGACGAAAATGAAAGAAATTAAACAATATAATGCTACTTGGTAACCTAATTGGATATTTGTTTACATTAAAATTACTTAATATTAGCAGTAAAGAATATAAAAAAATATTGCTAAAATTACTAGAAAGTTTTTTAAAACTGTTTAGTGCAGGACTTTCATAATTAAAAACTGCTTGTTCATTCCTTTTTTTTTGTGCAATATTTTATCTGTCATACTCATACTATATATTTTATTTTATATAAAAAAATATATTTTATTAATTTGAAATTATTCTGGAGTGAAAAACTGATACTTTAAGGAGGTAGAATTGCATTTTTTTTTTTAATTTTTTTTTTTTTTTTATAAAACAAGAGGTAGATCTCAGTACTTTCTTTAATAGATTTCAATTTAATAGATGTTTATTTAAATATTACTAAATTAGAAAGTATTTATTAAAGTGGAAAAACAGTAGGAGGCTGATCAAAAATTTAAAAATAATTCAGCATTTAAAATATATATATATATATAGCCAACAATCATTATATGTTATTTAGCCACTTAAAAGTCACATTCGAATAGTTTTAACTAAAATAAGTTCTGCTTTGCTGCTATTAAGTTAGGAATGTTTTTAGTTATTGGTTTCAATTAAACATAAACAAGGTTTTCATAAAAAAAAAAAATATATATCAATTTTTTTAGAAGAACCAGACCACTGAATATATGAACTTTTTTTCTGCTCTTAAAATCTTAAGTATAGCTGAACAATTACGAGAAATTCTGTAAAAGTCTTTAATTAAAAATTCGAAACTTTCACGGGTTCAGTACATTACACTATTGTTGTTGTCATCTAACCTGGTCTTAACCAATAGTCGACCTCTTAGAAAAAAGTAATTTTTCAGAAACTGTTTATATAGAACTAATCCACAATCTAGAAGCGAAGATACAGCGATATTGATGTAGATTTTCCTCAATTTTTATCATTGATTGAATTACTTTACAATGTTTCACTAGTTGACCGCAGATTATGTTTGTTGATGTACGACATATCACAATCTCACAAGATGGGATCATGAAACAAAAAATATTAGAAGGTAATGAAACCTATCGTCTGATACCACGTTACAAGCAAATGTAAGGTGGGGCGGTAGAAGATTACAGGTTGGTTAAGCGGAAACACTTGTTGAAAATGTATGAATTTAATAAGTTTAGCGATTAATACAAATTAAACTAAATATCAATAGGAAATAAATAAGTGTAATTAAAGAATAATAAATAAGTACATGATAAATAAACATAAATGGAATAAGAATTGAACTATGATTTAAAGTTCTGGTACATGATGATTCAAGCGAATCGGTAATCATGTATAAAGCCGGGAGTATTACTTTATAATTTTTAATTGTAAATTATGTTATAGTTTTTTGTAATAATATAAGATATTTTATACTTTGTAAATATTTGAAGTTACATAGAAAAATATTACATCGCATTATAATTTTTCTTCTAAATAAATAAAACTATTTTTGAATATTTTTATTAAAATTAGAAGACAATCTGTAAAAAAAAAAAAAAAAAATGCACTAAGTCAAATTTTGATTGAATAATTTATTTTCTTTATAGTAGTATCCTTGTTTATTCTGAAATCAGGGCTTGCTACTTCTTATCCTGATCGCAATGATTTTTTTCTTAATAAAAACACTCAAGTTTTTGTTTAAAAAACTGAAAATTTTGTAGTTCAAATACTTAATGAAAGTGCCAAGGATAGCGAGAAATAATCTTTTGTACAAGATAGCGTGGTGTATAGCGCAGATACATACACGGAGGGTCTCGTTTGGTATAACACTAGAAAAGCACAAAAAAATAAAAAAATGTTGAGAAAAAAATAGGTAGCAATCTTATAACTGAAAAAAAAAACCTAAGACGCGCTCTCGAAAACTCTACTTCAAACTTTAAAACCACGATTTTCGTTTTTTTCTATCCATGAAACTATTTGAAAATTTCTTTTGAATATCCTAAAATACTATGCTAAACATTTTCTATGGAACCTCCACTGTCTCATATAAACTTGAATCAGAAAATATAAAATATGCTAGAAAACTATTTATTTTTAATAGGTTTAAATTGCGTGTTGAAAAATTATATAATATTTATTATAACTAATTTAATAGCTCGGAATAATTCATATTCATATTGCCCGAATTTGTTTTGTAGTGGATTGTATTTATTTCATTTGATAAACGGTTACAGAGGCGCTGTTACAAACAACTAGCAAATAAATTGAGGAAGTAAATCAAGCAATGAGGTTAAATTACAATTTGATATTCACTTGTAATTTAATCTCATCACTATAAAAAATAACATAATCATGTAATAAGAGAAACAAATATTAGTTTATTGATTAATTCTGAAAATTTGGTTAAATTTCTAAAGTAAAATGGAATTATTTTAACAAAAAATATATCAGGAATATATAAATTAAAAATATTTAAATCCAAGAAATATTGTTTTATAACATTCACTAAAAGAAAGATTTATATTTTTATGTAACTTATAGCGAAAGTAATATGGCGTATAAAAATTTTTTTTTTTTTTTATACCAAAGTTAATTATTTCTTTTGTAAATTTCCAATAATAAAATTTCCATAGTTTATAGTTACAAAATAAAAAGTTCAAAAGTGAAAACTTAACTTTAAAACTGCCAGAATCTGTATATAGAAAATATCGATAGCTCATGTGCATAATAGATGTCTATTCCATGTGACGTCATTTAATTGAAAGTTATTCTGTGAATATTGTTCATATAAATCCCGTTTTGTGTTTGGTCTTGCTGGATTGGTAAAACAGATCATTAATTCCTGCGACTGTGATTGTGGATCATTTTTTGAGTTTTCCATTGGATTAAATACACAAGTGAATATTATCGGAGTTGTACCGGTCCTAATAATAATTCCAACCCTATGGATTAATTATTATTTTTTACACTGCCATGGGTCTATCCATGTGATACAAACCTGGGGCTCATTGATAAAATCAATTAAAGGAAGATATAATTGATCTCTATTTCATGTATTAAATTCAACTTGTATTATAAATTAAACAGACAAATGTACTACACTGTGTTAATATTTAATAAACATTTTAACTTTAGAAAAAAATAATTTTTTTATGTATTAATTAAACCAAAGGCTTCAGACGAAAAAATATTAACTTTTCCTCTATCAAATCATTAGCTTAATAAGCTGAGTTATTATTGCTGTTGTTGAATTTAAAAAAAAAATTGTCATTAATAAAAAATATATTAACTTATAGTTAGTGTTAGTGTTTGAGCTGTTAGGTTTTGCCTTAGTACGGTCATTTAACACTTACCTCCTACATCAAGGGTTGTATCCCAGCCAACTGTGTGGCTCATCTTCAGAAAAACTGGAACAGAACAGAACCTTTGCTTCCACTTGATTAAAGATTAAGCAAATTAAGGGGATAGAATGTGATGATGAATCCCAATTTCAGTGGAATATCCTTTATCAAACCCAGATATTATACAAACGAATAATATATAATATGACTACCATCACTCAATTAGGGAACAACCTGCCAAAATATGACTCAGACTAAATGAAAAAATATGAAAAATGGTGGTTAAGACGGGCCATTTATATTGAATGCTTGTATCGTTACAAAAACAGTTGACCTAACAGCTCAACACTAACAGATGTAATGTTCGTAATGGATTGAATATCTATTGTTCCTGCAAAAATGTCTAAGTTAAAGTGATGTTTACAGGTTTTATATATTATTTGAAGTTTAAATGATGCTTTCCGATTTTCAATTGGAGTATCATAAACCAAGCAGCATGTTAAAAATCAATATGTTTCTGACCAGCATACTTGCGTTTTACTTTCTCTGATGGAAATTATAAAGTTTATTTATCTAAACCGAAATCCTTTGGTTTTATTATTTTATTTTATATTTTTATTATAGCTTAAGTCCATTGAGACCCAATAAAGCCTCAGAATGAGAATGTCCGATTTGACCTTGGCTGATCACATACACACAGATACACATACGCACACACACCGACCATTTCTATTAGGATTCGCGGGAAATTATGTATTTCCTTTGGAATCTTAGGTTGAAAAGTTTTCTCGATCTCAAAATATCATTGATCATCAGTATATCATTGAATGATTCCTCAAGAACACTTTATTTACTAGTCGTATCTTGATTTTTGAACTATTTAATGTAGTACTAAAGTTACTGGCTTACCCTCTGAGCTTTCCTCTTGTCGGCCCTCTGGTTCTGGTGATATATCCTACTGAAGTTGGACACAATGACAGGCACTGGAAGGGCGATGACGAGCACACCGCTCAGCGAGCATACGCCTCCCACGATCTTCCCGGCAATAGTTTCAGGAACCATGTCACCATACCTGGAAACATATTTCCATTATTATATCAGTAATGTCATCGACATAATGATCATATTATGTTTTTTATAAATACTCATGTCGACCTTAGATAGGGCCTAAAGTAATGGCTGGAGGATTTTTAAAATTGTAAGCATTTTTTTTTCTCAATATTTAATAGATTTGAATAGATTGCCCCGGCTGAGATGGGATGGTGGTGCACTCTACCGGCAAAGGGTAGAAAACCTTTTATCAGCGCCCAGAAGAGAAAACCCGAAGCCCAGCGAGTCGTGGAGTCATCAGATACGATTAACTTATATTGTTTATTATGCATCGATTTTTATATTTTTATCCAAATTTGTAAACATTAATAAATGTTACATTTGATAAATAAAATTATTAAACAGAAATGTTCTGTAACATTATAAAAAAATTGGAAATATTACAGGCTCTCGACGTCAAAATCCGACAAGTATTGGTTAGGTTGAAGTTTCCTTCAGAATTTACAATTAAATTTCTTGATTATTTGTCGCTTGATCAAGAAAAAATGTATGTGTTTCAAAAAACGTAATACGTTTTGATTAATACAATTCTTGGTTGGAAAACTCAAACTTTGGTATATATATAAACACTTCATAATTTTTTGTTTTAATTTTCTTATAAAGTCTTAACTTTCAGTTCTTGGTTTGTTCAATTTGAGTGTTATCTCAAAAAAACAACTAAGGCGTTATTGTTTTTAAAAGAGGGTTCACGAAAAACGAAGAAAAGGAAAGTTGAAGAAATATACAAAATTTAAGTAATTTTATAAAAGACAAATTTTTTTGTATATGTTAATAATTTGTCTACTTTTAATGATATTTTTATAATGAAATACCTTTTTTTTTTTTTGTTTTTCATCATTTGACATTTTCTTATACAATTCTAAAACAATAAAACAAGTTTTGACTTTCGTAGAAAGGGTGTCTTTCACTATTAATTTTTAACGTTTATTAATTTTTCATGTATATTACTTATATTTTAATGTATTTATTTTCTTGTATGCATGTATTTATATTCTGGAATCCATTTAAACATTTCTTCAGTTGTGTTTTTCAATTTTAATTAAATATAATTATATGTGAGTATGTAAAATCATTGTTTGTAAGAATATGGATTCCATTGGTCCATCAAAGATTCTCACATTCAATTTTTCCACACTGATGCTGGAATATTTTCATTTTATTCACAGAAATATTTAAAAGAAGAATCATTCTCGTTTAAGGCTTTTACAAATTGTTTTATAAGCGCAAGTTTATACGCAGGGGTGGGAGAATGATTTTTTCTCCGATTAACAATGGTTTGTGAATAATATTACCTATTTCCACTGTCATGTTTATTCCTGAAGGGTGTTTTTTCTACTCCAGTTATTTCATTTTACTTGACTGTCCCATTGAAAAAAAAAAGAACGGGGGTAGTTAGATCCACTTTTCTAACCCTATAACATGAAGTTCACCACCTTTAAAAACCTTGTTTAAATAAGAACAAGCTGACCAATAACTTATTAAATTTGCTTTTACACGAGTTTAATATTTAGGCATTCTAGTTAAAGATTCTTTGTGTGTCCGACCAGTGTAGTAATTCGCTTTTATTTTGAATTATAATTATATAATGACACATTTTAAAATTTTTTTAGGTTTCAATGAATAATTTCCGTTCGTTGGGCCAATTTAATAATAATAATATTCTTTATTTATTGAGGAACAAGTCCTGTTAGAATAACATAGCAGGCATTGAAAATTGACTTCAGTTACAAGGGGTTTAAATTACAAAATTTAAAAAAAAAAAAATAAATAAAAAAAAAAAAAAAAAGAAATTACCGTATCATTAATTAAAGAACAAAAAATGAACAAAAGATAATTAACAAGAATGTTTATTTACATATGTGAACTTTAAAATAATAATCAGAAACATCTAATGTAAACAATATAATAAAAAGGCAAAAAAAAAAAAATCCTCTAACAAATCTTAATGTATAGTCAAGTAATAACAAAATAAAAAGTAAAAATGTAAGTAATGATAATTATATATAAATATTTACATATTTTTACAGCACTGTCATGAACAAAAGATGTCGGAGATTGTCTTTTTTTAATCTATTTTTAAAATTAAGACAAACATTCTGAATGCATGCCAATACGCGCCGTGAAGTTAGACTCGAAACAGCTTTTGAAACAATAGAACCAATATCATACTCATTGTATGAGCACACATTTCTATTTCTGTTTTAAAGTTGTGTATTTTACTACAAAAATGTCGAAACGAATCTATATATTAACCCACTGAGTCAAGCAAGTCTATGAACATCCCAGCTGTATTTTGTTGTATCAATTTTATGTTCATTGCAATATCTATTTTTTTTTTTTAAGGAAATTATTTTTAAAATAACTAGTAGAATTCAGTTTTTAGTTACTTAAAGATACTATGATATTCGTTAAGCCATGAATTGTCGATGGAATAATTTTAATTTTCTTTTTTAACTAAATGTACATTTTTCGTTTTACTAAATTCGTTATATTGATACAAACTGCCGCAATAAGGATGAGTTTAGAGCTCTGTGTTCGTTCAAACTATAATATATATATTCAGGACAAAACAATGAAAGAATAAATATATGAAATAAAAATATTATAAAAAAATGTAACATAAAAACTTTATTCAAAATCTTATGCTACCCAAGTGTATTCGGTTGCTAAATAGACAGCGTACTCATACCTAGTTAGACAATTTGTTTTTAATTCTTATAAAATATAGGTATAGTACAGTGAACTTATAATGTAGTAAGTAATACATGATTTTTTTTTTTTTTTTATCATTTATGTTCTTTTCTTTTTATACTTTATTATTTTTTATTTATCCTTTTTTATATTTTCTCTCTTAGCCCGATATATCTTTCCTTTTTTCCCTCTCTTTAACAAATATTGAATAAAATTAAATTTAAATTGTAAAAATTATAGATAAAATAACAATATATACACATGAAAATCTAAGAATCGTATTTTCACACGACTCTTAAGATTTAAAATAAGTACAATTTAATTAAGTTCTTTGAAAAAAACTAAGCAATTATCTACAAAGATATAACAATATGCATACATCCAAATAAATATAAAATTTAATAAAAATAATGTGTGTATATATATAATATATAAAACAACAACAATAAAATATATATAATAAACAAAACAAAGGATTGACAGTCCTCATAAACTCTATTACAAACTAAAAGCAAAGCAAAACAAAAATAAAATCATGACTTTATACAATAAAAAAAAATGGAATATAATTTATTCAGTACATCTCCATAATCAAAGATAAATTAAACAAAAATTAAATCACCACTTAAGAAAAGATAACACAACAGATAAGTTGAGATGAGGACACTCTGGATTACTCTTGCGCATGTGTTTCGGTTAGTGGGACTTTAAGTTGTTCAATATGAACTTTCCTGCGCTTTTTAGGTTCTCTAATTCTCTCAATAGTTACAACATTATGTTCTCTTATTATTATTACCCTGGATGGTCCCTCGTATCACTATCTCTCCTTACCCCTGTTTGTCCCTAACTTTCTATACAATTGTCCTATCATTTTGCAACGGAATCAGTTTGTCTTGTCCATTCCAATCTGTTCATCACGCCATAGCCATTCCCAACATACAGGTGATGGTTTTCTCCAAGCTTCGAATCATTATTCAACATTCTACAGTTCTGATCATTGTTGTTGCCTGGCTGCGATCAGATCGTCGTTATTTTACTTCTTCCGTACTCACTAAATGTTTAATTTTGGCCGTTCCGGTGGTTTTCGTCTTCCAAACAATTTAATAATTTTCGTCTCTTCTTGTCATTAATTATTTCCTCCATTTCCTCTAGATTCCCTGGTCTTTCTTCAGCCAAACTCCCGTTAATCGAAGATTATTCCTCACTATCTTCTTCCGCTTCATCCTGATCTTCTCTAGGCGTCCATTCCTGCAGCAACTGTCTCATGACATCGGACGGTTCCCCATTTTCTTGTTCCTCAGCGTTCTTGGTTATAGCTCGAGACAACCAATCGGCCACCACATTTTCTTTGGCTGGTTTATATATAACCTCTACGTTATATTGCGCTAGAAGCTCCTTCCAGCGTGTTATCCAGGCTGACGATTTCTACAGCGTTCCCATCCACTGGAGTGGTCTGTGGTCAGTATGTATCTTGAACCTTCTGCCGAACACATATGGTATAAAGTGATCGACGGCCCACACTATTCTCCGAAGTTCTCCCCCACCACCCTGCTGAGACAGCACCGCCCCTAGCGCATACTCACTCGCATCTGTTGTTATCGTGAATTGCCGATGTGCAAAAGCGAGTACCGGCTCTTGTTACAACCTCTCCGTGCACCGTCTGATATTGTCCTCCATCATCGGGGTAACGATCATCTTCTTGCCTTTCTTGAGTAGGTTGTTGAGTGGAATGAGATGCTCCGCCATTTCTGGAACAAACCTCCTGTAATAATTTAGAGTCCCTAACAACCTCCGAATTCCTTTTATGTCACTACGTACCGCCATTTTCTGTATAGCTACAACTTTATCCGCGTCTAGTTTAACTCCCTCCCAAGAAATTGTGCGACCAAAAAATTTTATTTTCTCCGGTCCTAGAATCCGCCGACTTTCCCCCCGACAATTTCAGCCCAAAATGTCTCATTCTCTGGAACATGCTATTTAAGTGTCGCAGGTAGTTCAACCTCGTTCTTACTGAACACAAGGAGGTCATACATGTAAATCGGATATTTCTCATCTAATGCATTTTCATTCAGGTTCCGGTAGTCTATCACGACCCCGTACTTCTCGGTATTTTCGCCCGGCGTGATCTTTTTCATCGCCTACAATGGACTATTTTACGGAGACGTAGTCAATAATGATTCCCTGTCGCTTTAAACTTTCAAGTTCCTCCCGGATGTGGTGATGTAGTGCCTGTGGGTATTTTCTTTCCTTTACGTATTTCACTCTGTCCTGCTTCAGTGGGATCTCATGGACAGTCTTCCCGTCCCGGTTGATCTCCAACGTGCGGTAGCCTGTCTGTGGGTACGCTCTTCAGAACTCTCCTCGCTGCTTCTCTTGTTCGCCTCCAAGTCCTCCTCTTGCCTTGCTGGCCATCCTCTCGCTCATAGTCCTGCTTCAGTTTCTATCCCGGAGGTCTCGGACATTTCCGTGGCTTCACTCATGGATCCCTTCATTCTTGGAGAGATTCCTCTCCTCCGTAATCTCTGTGCATTGACCTCCATCGATTCAGGAACATTTTGCTTTCTCCGCTGATACCTATAGGGACAGTGTCGAGCAATATGTCCTTCTGTCCCACATTCTTTACGTGGCTTTACCACACCAATGGCACTTGCGGTCCTCCCGCCAACCATTTTTTCTGGGTTTAGCTTGGCTCCTTCTATTTTCTGTGTTACTAGCTCCCTCTCTTCTACCATCTCTGTGTTCTCTCCTTCTCCAAAGGTTGGGCATGTTTCTTGGTCGATGATATTCTGTCCGAGTCCACCCCGGCTCCTCAACTTCCATTCGGGCCTCCACCTCTCTAGCGCTTGTATCTATCAGATCTTGAGCAATTTCCACAAACGAGCGCTATCTCGCAAATCCCTTCTTTTTATTCAGCTCTTTCGCCAATTGAACCTTTAGTACCATGGACAGGAATTGCTTCCGGCCCTGTACCTAAATTGTTTCCATAATCTCACTTTGTTTATCAGCGATTCTGTTGAAGCGTGCCAAGAGTTCCGCGGCATACTGCGCTAGACTGTTTCGGTTTCTTTGTCTCTAATGTACAGTACAATCCGTTAAAATATTCTACAGTATACTTTTAGCCATTGTAAACAAAAAAAAACATTCAAAAAATTGTCATTAAAATCCTATTACAATAAATCTTCAACCAGTGAGGATTTAACTGACCATTTGTATGAAACAGATTTCCAATACGCTACTTTGTTTACTTCAAACTACGCTTGATAATAAAAATAAATATATTATTTATTCAATTTATACTATTCTATAATGATTACATAAAAAAAAGAAAGAAAAATATCTATGAAATTCCACTCCAATCTGCTAACAGTTAAAGGTGCATTGGCTTGACTCACAATCCAAACACCAATAGTTCACGGCCATAGTATTACAAGCAGTTAAGGCGTCCTCTTGCACGAGGCAATAACCTCCCCTCTTTCCCCAATATTGCCTATTATAAAATAACTTACAAACTGTTATAAGAACCATGTATATCCAACCTGGGCCGATCTAGTAATAAAGAAATTAAAAAAAAAATCCTCCTAATGTTTTTTCAATGTAATCAGAGAGTTAACCAGTAGCAAGGGTTTATTTGACCTAATTACAATTATTTGTGTACTTTTTACTTTTATATAAAATCAAACGTTCAATACATTACATTTGTTATTTAACTTATTTATAATATAAATCTTGAGTAATATGTACTTCCCATAATATTTTTTTTTATTAACACGAAATCCAAATTATTTGTTTTTTCTTATTTGGAACACCTATGTTTCGGATTATTGTTTCGCTTTCAGAGCTCTATGTAATTTAAGGCTATGAAACGTCGGTGTCTTAAAAAAAAAATTTGAGTTTATTTTTATAGAAAAATCATAATTAAGATTTATATTATAAAAATTGAACCTTTACGAAATAGGAGTGTATTAGTACGAACTTATTTATGTATTTGTATGGAAATGGGTTATACAATTAAAATAAACTTAAAAATTAATTATTTCAGAACATCAAAACGTAAGTCAAATAAACATCTCTATGTTTATCGACTAGTGAAAAGATTTGATAAATCGGGACGGGTATCAAGTAGTAGTTCTCACACCTAAAAATCCTATCACAAAAGTTAACTTCTCAGTCTGTTCGCGAACAATCAACGGCAATGTGGTGAAAGTAATTCGAAACTTAGTAAATGTTGAACCACATACAGTTCGGATTTAATCATTATAGGCTTGTCCCAAGAAAGAAGCCATTTATCAGTGAAAAAGATCGTGAGCTCAGGTTGGTTTTTGCAAAAGAACATGAAATGAAGCATACTACATTCTGGGCATTGGTCAAAGTTTTGACGACCCATGAAATTAAAGGCTAATTTCAAACATAGAGGGGTAATTTATTGTCTAGGGATGAATAGCTGCTAAAAGAGAAGGTTTATTGTAAATAATTAATGGAATTATGGATGTATATCTACCCCCCCTCCCTCCTCCAAAAAGTAATTATAAATATATTTTTTTAGACAATTTATTTATTGTTATTTATAACTGTATACAATTATATACAACTATTACATTTGCTATTAGATATAAAATGACATGATATAAACATGTGGAGAATCTACCCATTGATAGAACTCCAATAACGTTACTAGAGAAGGTGATCTCAGGACCATCTTCTTTTCAGACGCCTAGGGGGATTATCAGGTATTGAAGGGTAAGAAACAAATGGGTTTGAGTGGTCGGGAAGTTTATCCTGGAAGGATTGGTATCTGGTTCTGGCCTAATTGACAATATACGGAACATTGAAGTCCTGATGGATGACTTGGTTTGTGCCAAAGGAGCATTAAGGATTTTACGATGGATTTTGGACTGTAAGGATTGGATACGTGAGGAATTCGATGATTTAGTGGATTCCCAAAGCTCAACTCCGTATCTCCAGATAGGGTTTATTATGGTCATGTAGATCAGTTTTTTGTAAAGAATTGGAAGCTTAGACCTTTTTGTCTAGTAAATGTTCTAATAGTCGGAATCGACGAGGAAATTATAAATATTTAAAAAAATGATTTCGTATTAATATATATGAGGAAGATTTAAAATAAAGTGTCAAAAAGTTAGAATTGGAAGAAATATTAGTATTCCGACAAGACAACGACCCTAAATGGGTTTAAGAGCTTAGGAACTTTTATATACCTCCCGGGGCCTAAGAACTTCCTCCCTAATCTCCTAACCTAAATCCCATCGAATGGGATAAAATCATCGCTGTGTAAGATAACGAGGGATAAAAAAACAGAGAAGAATAAGAAATGGCAGTTGTGAAAGAATTTCAGGAGAAACTCCAGCAGAGTTAGTAAGAACCACGATAATACGTTTATCGGAAGTCAGAGGACGAAGGAAGTTTTTAAAGTTTATATTATAAAGTTAAGTATTAATTATTTGTGTTTCCAGATTTTTTTTTCAATGTTAAAGGGATTAAGATAACAAAACAAATCCACAAACAATTTAGTACCAGACAAATATCACTGGTTTATATAAACTAATTCTTCTAATTATATAAAAAATACTTAACTTAAAAAATAATAATGATAAGTTTTTTTATTTATTTTTATTACATGATATTACATTCTGTCATTCACTGAGCATATACCATTTTTACTGATTTGGGATATAAATTAATAAGACAAGAAAGTAAAATAACATCTTAAAACACATTCATTCTTAACCCAAATATTTACATTCAAATGGATTCCTCACAGAGTATCCCTCTCTCCCTCTCTTGTGATGGAAAAAAACAGGACTCCGGAAGATCCCGGCACTTCTCCTACAACCGTGTCGCTGTATCAAAAGTCAATGGAGCTGATAAAATTAATAAAATAATATGAAAGAAAGGTGTTCACACTTTTTGGCTAAGTATAGTAGTAGCAATTTCCATGATATTTGCCAAAATAAATTTACATTTACAAAAATGTTGATTTATGGTTGTTCGGAAAATACTGTTGGCTTAGGAGAAACTATATATGGCAGAAACTAGTAGACGTACAGATGCCTATTAGCACTGAAATTAAAGTAAGTCAAATGTACTATAAAGTAATTGATAATGTTTATCTTCGTAGGATCAGCATTTTCCATGATATTTGCCAATATTGAATGATTTACTACAAAATATTGATTTTTATTTATTTATTACTCATCGAAAAACTTAATCTCAAGAACTAAAGAACTTTAAGAGCTCATGATTTATGATAGTCCGAATGAAAAATGAGCGACAATGCTAGCTTTTTTGTCTATCCCCTGAAGAACCTTGGTAAAGAATTGACCCATCTTCTAAGATGACAGAAAATAAAGCGATTTTTTTTTACTTAAGAGAACTCGAAAAATAATGATTTCCTGGAACAACCGCAAGTTTTTGTTCCCCCTTACCATGGTTCGCAGCCCTTAATAAAAATGCAAAAAGTACTAAATTAAAGACGAGGAAATGTTTTATAAACGTAATTGGTGGGATCTACCAATCTACCAGAAAATATGATATGTGTTCCATGACGTTATTACGTTGAAAATTAAAGTTTAATATTTCTTAAAATTTTTGGGCATTTGAAGAATGGTATTATTCTTCAATGGATAAGTTGTAATTATCCCGGATCTGAAAAAAAATTTCTTCATTTATTAAGCTTTAAAATTGCATAAGACAAGCCTACACTCATTGGCCAATTAAGGATACGAGGAAGCAAAATTAAAAAAAAACTCAAAAGAGATTATATTCTTGATTAAAAATTGTCTTAGTTTTTATCTAAATTAATGCATTTAATTATTTTTCTTGTTATAAAATGATAATTACAAATACTATTTACAGCAGCTGCTCAAAAGTATAACTTATTATTACAGTCTCATTGCACTACGGTGGAGTGAGTGAAATATCTCATAGTTCTATTGTTGATAATATGAACTCTCTTATCTCATTAATCCCTTTGGAGTCCTTAAAAGGATATGATTTTGGCTTTTTGATATCATATTCTAATTGTGTAAATAGCGTCAGTGCAGAATGTCCTTTTTGCAACATCGAGAACTCCGATATAATTTTATGTTATGTTAATGGTGAGGCAGTTAGTACAAGAGCCCAAAAGGAGAAAAAAGGAAGTTATTTCACACCAATTTTTGATTACTTAGTTGAAAACTTGGAAAAATTACTAGTCAAAATTGATGAGTCTGCTGTTTCAAAACATTAAAAATAATTGGAAGATCTTGATTGACCGTGTGTAAAGATGAAAGGAATATGGTCCGGGTGCGGTCAAAAAAAAAAAAAAAAAAAAAAAAAAAAAGAAATTACCGTATCATTAATTAAAGAACAAAAAATGAACAAAAGATAATTAACAAGAATGTTTATTTACATATGTGAACTTTAAAATAATAATCAGAAACATCTAATGTAAACAATATAATAAAAAGGCAAAAAAAAAAAAATCCTCTAACAAATCTTAATGTATAGTCAAGTAATAACAAAATAAAAAGTAAAAATGTAAGTAATGATAATTATATATAAATATTTACATATTTTTACAGCACTGTCATGAACAAAAGATGTCGGAGATTGTCTTTTTTTAATCTATTTTTAAAATTAAGACAAACATTCTGAATGCATGCCAATACGCGCCGTGAAGTTAGACTCGAAACAGCTTTTGAAACAATAGAACCAATATCATACTCATTGTATGAGCACACATTTCTATTTCTGTTTTAAAGTTGTGTATTTTACTACAAAAATGTCGAAACGAATCTATATATTAACCCACTGAGTCAAGCAAGTCTATGAACATCCCAGCTGTATTTTGTTGTATCAATTTTATGTTCATTGCAATATCTATTTTTTTTTTTTAAGGAAATTATTTTTAAAATAACTAGTAGAATTCAGTTTTTAGTTACTTAAAGATACTATGATATTCGTTAAGCCATGAATTGTCGATGGAATAATTTTAATTTTCTTTTTTAACTAAATGTACATTTTTCGTTTTACTAAATTCGTTATATTGATACAAACTGCCGCAATAAGGATGAGTTTAGAGCTCTGTGTTCGTTCAAACTATAATATATATATTCAGGACAAAACAATGAAAGAATAAATATATGAAATAAAAATATTATAAAAAAATGTAACATAAAAACTTTATTCAAAATCTTATGCTACCCAAGTGTATTCGGTTGCTAAATAGACAGCGTACTCATACCTAGTTAGACAATTTGTTTTTAATTCTTATAAAATATAGGTATAGTACAGTGAACTTATAATGTAGTAAGTAATACATGATTTTTTTTTTTTTTT
>NW_027107986.1:507364-537194 GCF_000696795.3 Halyomorpha halys | reverse complement strand
TCTTAAAAACTACTAACAACAATAGAAAATCTAAGAGAGCATCATTTAAAGTAGGGTAAATTTGCTAAAATGTAAGCCCTAATAGAGTTATTTACGTTCAATAGTTCTCGAGATATAGCTTTTTAAAAAGCAACATTTTATAAAAATTCACTAAAATATCAATAGGTACTTAATTTATTTTGAGAAATCTATATCTCAGGAACTATGTGACGTACAGATGTCTATTAGTACTCAAATTAAAGCTAGTTTAGTTTACTATAAAGTAGTTTATGGCCTTTACCTTAGTAGCGATAGTAGTTTTCATTATATTTGCTAAAATAAATTGATTTATAGTTGTTCGGACAATAAGTTATCAAATTAATTTTTCACTCCGAATGAAAAATTAAGGTTTTGAAATAGCCGACATTTTTTATTTCCCTTACCTATACTTGGTAGATTCATCAGTTTTGATTAGTAATTGTACATAGTTTTCATTAAAGTAATAAAAAATTGGGGTGAATAACTGCCTTTTTTTCTTCCCGACTCTTGTACTAAGTGGACAGCAGACAAAAATTGGAAAATCCAAGGTCACACCCATTGTATGATAGGTTTTTAGAAAATCAGGAATACACGAAGAAGAGTGTTGCAACGTTTCCAGGCCTAGACAGGGAGGACTCCTTCCTCCCATTTATTCACATATCACTTCGTATACATATTTTACTTTAAATAGTCTGCTTTCACTTGAAAAGTAAATCAGAAGGCAGATTCTTATTCTGGGTTAAAAATCTTTAAGAAAATACCTGAAATGATTTCTGGGAATGTTAGTTAACATGAGTAACTTAGTCCGTGAGGTAACATTAACATTTAATTTAATTATTTTTTTTAATATTATCATCTTTTAAAGATTATATCTTCATATCTACTCAATGCATTTTTTGCATTGATGGAGAGGTCAAAATGCATTGAAATAAAGCCAACAGGAGCTTTATTTTAATCAAAGTTCTGTTGGAAACCAATGTAAAATAAAAACATTAGCAGACTTTAAATTAATTTTATTTATATTAGAATAATATTTTTAAACGTTGAACAAAATATTATAATTTAAAAAGTTATTTAAATTTTTAATTATATATCAAGGAATTCCTTTTATTCTGATATTAATGTTCAAGGAAAGTTTCCTAACAAATCGACTATAATCTATAGTTAATTTTGAATGAAAAACTGATAATGACTATTGTTTTTATAAATAAAGAAATCGTTGATGTGATGGAAATAGCCTGCAAGGGAATGATAGTGCTACTGTCAAGGAATAACTTCATTAATTAAGCTAGTATTAATGAAGCACTTTAAAAAATATATTATTTTTTAAAGCTTATATATTTATACCTAATGAATGCAGTTTTACTGGGGAGATCAAAATACATTAAAATAAAGCCAACAGGAACTTTATTTTTATCAAAGTTCTATTGAAAACCACGGTTTTTTGTTTTTCCCTTCTCCTTAACATTGGAGGGTGATTGAGAAAAGAATGTTGCACCTCAGTAATATGTTGATCATGGTCTACAAGTAAAATAATTTAC
This sequence comes from Halyomorpha halys, assembly GCF_000696795.3. NCBI lineage: Eukaryota > Metazoa > Arthropoda > Insecta > Hemiptera > Pentatomidae > Halyomorpha > Halyomorpha halys. The sequence goes on along the minus strand of NW_027107986.1, from coordinate 535,635 downwards.
ATCTTTTGGAATAAAAAAAGAAGTCAAATTATGTAAACTTGTGTTATTAATGACTTCTGCGTCCACTGAATATTTTCAAATAGAGCATTCACAAATAAATCCGGACTCTCTCAGTGCAATGGGGAAGGTTTAGAAGTGATTTAGCTTTGAAGTGATTGGCTGTCGAATAAATTTAGTGTGGGCTTCTTCCTTTGAAGTTCAGAATATCTTGAGGATTTTCTTTTATTTTTACATTAGCAGACTTTAAATTAATTTAAAAATAAAATGTACCAACAGTCTTGTATACAGTTTTAACAGTTTTTATATTAAGTGCTGAAAAAAAAAAAACAAACAAAAAAACTATTACAATGAAATTTGTCATATGAATTTTACTTTCACTTATGTAGGTATGGATTATATAGTAAGGGGAAGTATTGAGGTCGTGTAATTATTCAACAGAAATTCACGTTTTGTGGTCCTCTGAAATTTTTTCGATTTTCATAATCAGGGCTCTAAGGATTTTGAATATACTCGGTACAACAATGTACATTGAAATGATTTTTAATATCAGCTAGGTTTTATCTTCATTTAAATAATTTATGAGGACATAAATGTTGAATTTTCAAAAAGTCTTCCTCTAAAGTATTCTTAATTTAGATTATTTGAAATATTTAACCATTTTATACAGTTAACAGTGGTACGAAATGTATAAATATAAACTATCAAAGAATTTGATAAATAAAATGAAAAATCGTGTTCCAATCGCAACCATAAGGTACACGGCTTTGTTACATAAATGTCGTATTCTTGACAGGAACAAAGTTAATATTCGTTATTTACACCTCAAAAAACCTTAAAATACGAATTTTTATTGCTAAAGAAAAATAATAATTTATTGTTTAATATTTTCTCCTTCTTGGGAAGAAAGTGAAAGTAAGGCGATGCACGCACTGCACTAGATGTTTTCTAATATGTATTAATAAAGTAAACCTATCATGCCATATAAGCCCACAAGGTAATATTGATAAACGAAAAGTGTTTGGTGAGAGATAGTATCGTTGAACATTTGGGGAATGGCTGAGAGATTTGTGAAGGCTTGACGAAGATTGTTGGGAGTATTTGACAGATGAGGAAGCTTTTGTTACGCGAAAGGAAACGCATGGTTTCTCTCAATATTGGAACTGTTAAATATTTATCTGAACCTGTCGATTTTTCAAATAGGCAAGGCCTGCCAAATGGTTCAGTAGTCGTAGTAGGCATGAAAAAGATTATTGTTGCTAGGAAGAGTTAGTAACAACTTTGAACCAGTTCAATAGTTGGCAAGAGTTACTTATAATAGTAACTAGTCTTTATATGTATTCCTGTTTACTGTCTTGGAAGAAACAGGAAACTATATAAAAGAAGAGGAAAATTTAGATTCGGCATTTATATTTAGCAGGTAAGTTGGATATTATGTTGTTTCCGGCCCGATATTCCTTCTGGTGTTGTACTCTACAACAATTCAACAATTCATGTTCGGCTAACTACTTTTCTGCAAGAGTGCTCACTTTTGGTTTTATTATGTCATCTTTTTCACTGATTTACCGGAAATGTCTACTTACCAATTTTGTAAAGAAACCTCGAAAATTCATTAGAAAAGTTTTATTTATATTCGAATAATATTTTTAAACATTGAATAAAACTATTATCATTTTAAAAGTTAAATAAGAAGGTACCTAACATTTTTTTTTTTTAATATTTATTTATTGCTATTTACAACTGTACATTATAATACATTTAGTAAATCTCATCTAAGTTAAATTGAAGTGTTACAGGCGTGTAGAGAAACTACCCATTGGTAGCACTATAATGACATTTTACATTAGCTGGTCTCTTGGCCATCTTCTTTTCAGGCCCTCAGAGGATTGTCAGGAATGGAAGAGGATGCAATATTAGAAACTAGGGGGTTTGAGTGGTTAGAGAGTTTATAATGGAAGGAGTGATATCTGGTTCGGGGTAGATCGGTTACATATGGAACATTGTCTTTATGTATGATTTTATTTGTGACAAAGTAAGGATCATTGAGGATTTTACGGAGGATTTTGGATTGTAAGGATTGAATACGAGAGGAATTCGAAGGTTTAGTGGAGCCCCAAAGCTCAACTCCATATGTCCAGATTGGCCTTATTACAGTCATGTAGATCAGTCTTTTGTAATGTGTTAGAAGTTTAGACCGTTTGTCTAGTAAGTGCTGTAATAGTCGAAATCGACGTGCAGTTTCCTGTCTTTTCAGTCTTGTGTGAGGATTCCAGGTTAATCGCTTGTCCAAAGGTAGTCCAAGGTAGCGGATCTGTTCGACAGGGGTAAGAGTAACATCATTAAATGAAACTGTAGGGCAGTCAGTAGGTTTACGACGAAGGGTAAAGATGATTTGATGGGATTTGTTGGAATTTATCTTAATCCTAACATTTAATTATATATCAAAGTATTCACTTTATTTTAAAAAAATGTTTAAGGAAAGTTTCCTAATAAATCGACAATAATCTATATTAATTTTAAATGAAAAACTGATAATGACTATTGTTTTTATAAATAAAGAAGTTGTCGACGTGATGGAAATAGCCTGCGAGGTAATGATATTTTTCTTGCCATGGAATCACTTCATTAACTTAACTAGTATTAATAAAGCACTTATTTGACCAAAAACTATAAAACCTAATTCTCAAACTATACAAAAAAAAAAATAAAAAAGATATAGTTGATTCAAAAACTAAGTTAAATTTTGTATTATGTACGGGCCCTTCTCAAAGAAAAAATTAAATCAGAGGGTAAAGGGAAATCAATAAAATGTTCAAGAAAATTTCCGAAACAATCGACTATAAACTTTTTTTGTATGAAAAGCTGATTATGACTATTGTTTATATAAATAAATAAATTATTGACCTGATGGAATTACATAGCTAGCTAGGGAATGATAATGTGACCGTCATGGAATCACTTCATTATTTTAGCCAGTAATCATTAAGTACTTATTTGATCAAAACTATAAACCTCAATTCTGAGAATTTCGTACAGAAGAGATTATATAACGGAAATGTCGCTAAATTTTATATATATTTTTACACAATGAGTTCTATTTTAAAATTCGACTATTAAAAACTGACATCTAAAAAAAAAAAAAATCGCCTTGAGGGAACAAAGATTTGAGAGTTGATATTTTTTCATATAAAATAATTGTATAGTTTAAAAACTAAATGACCATCATCATCATCAGAGGCACAACAACCAGATACACCTCCAGTTCTCTCTGTTTTGCGCAATGGTCTTCAAAGTTCTTGTTTTCATAATTCCTGTACATCGGCTTCATCCTGGTACCTTCTCAGTCGTCACTGTCCTATCTTTCTTTTTCCATCCATATACCCCGACAGTAATTTCATAATGTGTGAGTCTCTATCCGTTCTTCCGACTTGTCCCAACAGACAACTCACGGCAGTCTTGAGAGTCTTATATATTGTTTCTCACCCGGTTCCCGGTTGACGGTTGATTTGATGTGATTTTACATTTTGCTTCAGTCTATATTAGCTGCCATTCTTTACAGGGCGAAACATTCTTTTTACAATCTTTCTCTCAAATATCATCAAACTATTAGTATCCAGACCTTCTCTGAGGCATAAATTAATATTAATGTTCAAAACATTACATTTGCATCTATAGACATTTATGTAAATCTCTTATTTGAGCGAAACCTTCGAAAGTTATGATACCGAAGATATTATTTATTTTTTAATACTTTAAAATTGTTAATAATTAATGATAACAAATCTATAGTCTTCTTATACAAGTGTTTTCATATAACCACATTGTAAGATTGAGCGAATTTAATTGTTATTTGGAAGATAAACCCACTTTATAAACAAAAATATTAGAACACTGATACATGTGTTGATCTTTGTTTGCTGATACCCTTTGTACACATAAAAAAAAATATTGTCTAAAATCTGGATCAATCTGGTGAGGAATTTTAAACGCCTTGAAATTTCAAAGGCTGTTGAAAGAATGAAGTTTGGAAAACACTTGGAAGTTCTTAAGAGTTTAGTTAAAGTTTCACCCAACAAAAGATTTTTTTCTCAAGGTTAGGGAGGTCATTCAAACTTTACAAAGCAAGGGCGCCTTTGGCTTTATCTTAATTTTTAAGCAACCCCATCTAAATTAACCTCTGTTAGCTTTTCATTTTCCTTGATTCTACTTTATGTACAAGTAGCAACATCTTAAGATTTTTACACGTAATGAAAATAATATAAATGAATAAACATCACTCTAAAATAGCTCCTAAATTTTTTTCTTTTTTGTTTACATAGTATAAATTGGAAATGTCCTGACAATTCTTTTCTTTAATATTACGTTAGTATGTTTTTCTATTTTTAAGGTGGCTCCTAAGCATGGTTTTGCAGAAGATTTTGGTGCGATGAAAAAATAATACGTTCTCTTAATGTTATTAAAAATGTTATATTTTTTTATCTATTTAATACTAGAAAAAAAGGTAAGGTAAATGTGTCATACGTTTATCGATATTCATTGTTATACTTACATCATGGAAAATTAAATGATTTAAAACTGAACCGTGATGAATCAGCATATAAAATAAAAACCAGTAAGTTAATTTTATTTTGCTCCTTTGAGGATAACATTGCTGTTCTGACGTTGAAGTTTCGTGTTGCTAAGTGCGGCACACCAGTGGCAGTGAAAAGTGTAAAAAGACTTAGGGGGAGGAAGGGAGGGGAGGGTAACAGATTATGTTATGAAGTTCGGTATTCCATATTCAATCAGAATATTATACAGTATTTGACGGTCAATAGAATCGTAACCCTTTTGGAAATCTATATAAAGCCGATGAACTACCCCGTTGTATTCCAATTTTTTCTGCAAGATTTACCGTAATGAAAAAATTGATCAATAGTTGCACGATTCCTTCTAAAATCACATTGGTAGTCTCCGATAATTTCTTCAGCGTATTCTGTGATTATACTAGTTAAGATTAGCGTAAATATTTTATAACATACAGGAAGGAGTTAGATTACCCGATAGAAAAATAATTGTAGAGGTTCTGAGATTTTTCTTCTGTTATTCTCTGTAAAACAAAATGTATCAAACTTGTATTGCTGGATAGCTCCTTCTTGAAGTATGAAAGTAAATGTAATAATAACATTCTTGGAATTAAATTGGTGATTATTAAGTAAATATCAATATTAATCATTAATATCTTTCCTGGTCGAAACATTCAAATATGTTACTGCGGATAACTTTGAACCAGAAATCGGGAATATTTTCCTCTATCATGTCTAAATTTGTGGTACTAAGTCACGTAATAATTTTAATGTATTGTTTTAATTTTCATCATCCTTTCAACAAAGTTGTAGTTTTAAATCAATTAAAAATTTGGCCAAGATTTATGTTGAATAAAAATTTCTGTTTTGATATGTTTTTACCCTACTTTATTTTAGGAGGAAATGTAAATTAAGTTTGAAAAAAGAAACATTGGTATTTTTTTATTTATTAAACAAAAAGCAAACAAAAATAAATTTTGGAAGTTTACTGATTGTGTGTATAGATGAATGGAATATGGTCCGGGTGCGGTGAACAATTTTTTTTAAATTTATTTATTTGTTTTTTTAAATTATTTTATTAATATTTCTTCTTCCCCTCTATTATGTATATTATCATTTATTGTTCACCTAATTTAAATACTTTTTTACTATGTTTACTTTAAAATTATTTTCGTTATTTTGGCATAACTGCCATCCCCACTCCCCCCAATACAAACCGTCACTCTGTCTTTGACTGTCGTCAAAACAGGTATGCATTCTATCTTATCATTTGATTTGTTTTTTTTTCTTTTTTCATCTCTTTATTTGTACTTTCTTTAATATTTCTTCTCTTATCTATCTGTTACTATTACCCTTTTCATTTACTATTTACAACCTTTGATTTTTCTTATTATATCTAACTTTTCATTTTATACCCCTGTTATTTTCCACTTATGTTTTTTCTTTTTTCCTTTTTGTAACTATAGTGTTTGTATCTTTTTTAGCCCTGACGAAGCCCTGCAACGTGGGGCGAAACGTTGGCTCAATAAAAATAGTATAATTATTTACTATTTGAGTTTTTTTTTACCGCACCCAGACCATATTCCATTCATCAAAAATAAATTTTATAAATTATTTTTAGTTGTTCTTTTATTCCATGATAAACTACTTTAAAATGCACTAAAACCAGGTGTTTATAATGCATTTTATAAAGTAGTGCAGTCTCCTTACGTCCCCATAAACTTCACTCAACATTTTGAAAGCACATTAAATTAACCCAAATCTACGCAATGTTTGCAATGCTACATCCTATCGCAAACAGAATGTCTTAGTTAAAACCAGAAACAACTATTCTTAGTTATAAAAAAAAAAAATGTCAGGCCACTACTGATGTATAGCTGTGAAGTTTGGGGAGCGGGATCTCTTACTAAAAGGAAAAAATTACAATAATTTCCAAATAAGGAACTAAGAATAGCAGTGGATGCCCCTTTGTTTGTAACAAATAGACAATTGCATTGGGAATTACAAATGGAATCAATAAAAGACTTGAATCAACCACAACCCAAAGACAAAATTTTGTATTTATTAAAAACTATGTCTGAGGAACCATTGGGCGTGCAGGTGTCTGCTAGCAATCATATTAAAGACAGTTTAATGTACTATAAAGTAGTTTATACCGTATATCTTTAGAGGGGTAGTTGTTTTTTATAATATTTGCATATGAAATTTAGTCTGAACAACTAGAAATCAATTTATTTGAGAAAATATCATGAAACTAGATTGTTGATTACTTTAATGCAAACTATGTATAATTACTAGTCAAAACTGATGAGTCTGGCAAGTATACGTAGGGGGAATAAAAAATAGCGGCTGTTTCAAAACCTTAAAAAAAAAAACATTAATTTTTCATTCGGAGCTTATTTATTTTCATTCTTAAAAACTACTAACAACAATAGAAAATCTAAAGAGACCATTATTTAAAGAAGAGTAAATTTGATGAAATATTAGCCCTAAAAGAGCTATTTACGTCCAACAGTTCTCGAGATATAGCTTTTTAAAAAGCAACATTTCATAAAAATCTACTGAAATATCAATAGTTACTTAATTTATTTTGAGAAATCTATATCTCAGGAATTATGTGACGTACAGATGTCTATTGGTACTCAAATTAAAGCTAGTTTAATGTACTATAAAGTAGTTTATGACCTTTACCATATAACATTTTATACGAACAACTAGACATTAACAGTTTGTGAGTTTATTTTGTCAAATATCATAAAAATTACTATTCCTACAAAGATAAACATTATGAACTATTTTCTAGTACATTTAACTAGCTTTAATTTTATTGCTAACATACATCTCTACGTCACACAGTTCCTGAGATATAGATTTTTCAAAATAAAATAAACTACTAATCTTTCAGTACGTTCAATACAACATTTTAATAGCTCTATTAGGGCTCATATTTCAGCAAATTTACTCTCCTTTAAATAATTCTCTTCGATTTTCTAGTATTCTTGGTAGTTTTTAAGTTATAAAGCTCTGAGTGAAAAATTAAGAATTTGAAACAGCCGACATTTTTTATTACCACTACCTATACTTGGCAGATTCATCAGTTTTTGGTTTATCTAATATAACTTTAGATTCATACTTAGTTAATTTATTTTGAATGAATGTTAATGTTAATGAAATCTATATCTCAGGTGACGTACAGATGTCTATTAGCAATCAAATTAAAACTAGTTTGATGAGCTATAAATTAGTTTATGAGGTTTATTTTCATAGAAGCTTATATACGCACATATGTCTGTCAACTCTCAAAATAAAAGAAATTTAACTTACTACAAAGTAGTTTATGACACTTATCTTCGTAGGGGTAGTAGTTTTTACTTTTTTTCACATATGAATATAAATTTGCCAAATGAAAATTTGTCCCAACAACTATAAATAATGTTATTTTAGCAAATTTCATGAAAACTACTACTTCTACGAAAATAAACCTCATAAACTACTTTATAGCTCATTAAACTAGCTTTAATTTGAGTGATAATACACATTCCGTACAACATTTTTATGAAATGTTGCTTTTAAAAAGCTATATCTCGAGAACTATTGAACGTAAATAGTTCTATTAAGGCTTACAGTTTAGAAAATTTACTCTATTTTAAATGATGGTCTCTTAGATTTTCCATTGTTGTTGTTAGTTTTAAAGATATAGAGCTCCGAATAAAAAATTAATTATTTTCAACGTTTTGAAACAGCCGCCATTTTTTATTCCCCCTAACAATAATTCAATTTCGACTCATCAATTTTGACTAGTAATTATACATAGTTTTCAATTAAGTAATCAAAAATCGGGGTGAAATAAATGCCTTTTTCCTCCTTTTGGGCTTTTGTACTATAAAACCTGCACTTACAGCTTACAAAGTTCAATGGCAAAGAAGTGAAATAGGTTTGCCTGGAAATGTGGCGACTGATAGGCGAAGAATTAATGCGTACGAATAAAGAATGGGAAAATGAATTATAATTAAATAAATATAAACGGGTAATATAAGATTATCATAAAAAATATGATTATTCTAATAAATAAAAATAATTTCATATGAAATTGAATCCACGATTTTCGATCATGATTTTATTTTTAATTTTTGATTATATTTATTTATTAATTGCAATGTTTTAAGACAAAGTCATTTATAGCATACATAAAAAAAAAATCATATAGACATTTTAGATTGGAATATTCTATTCTTCTAACTGAGGTGTTTTTGAAAAGGCTTGAAACGGACAAAGGGATGCTTATTAGTTCCGAAGGGAAAAGCAACAAAATCGAAGAGGAAGAGTCGATTCAAGCAATTTCAAAAGGAAGCATTGAAATCAGTTGGGAAAGCGCCTTTCAGATACAAGAATACCTCTCTTACTTTATTGCTCTTTTATCTCTAAAGGATCCTTTAAAAAGAGGGAAGGAGTCATATTTTATAATTCGGACCTAGATAACACCGGAATTTAGAAATTCCTACCCGGAGACAAATAAAAAGATAATAAAACATTTTTACTTGAATTAGAACGTATTCGGTCTCCAATTCCGTAATATAGGCCAGTGAAACGTAGGGGCATACACACACTACTACTTCTTGAATCTTTTATCGCCAAAGTTTAGAGTACAGTACGCACGTTATATAGTGAGTTGTGTATACACGAGAACTTTTCTAATCCGTTCTCCTTTTCAATCTCAGTTTAACTTACCTCAGTTTCGTGTGGATAGTATTGGTATCACTGTGAGCACAAGCAACTGTGAAAAAGGGTAAAAAATTCATTCCAAGGTTATTATATTGTACTTGCGGTTTTATAAAAACCTTGGTTTCATAATATAGATGTTTAGGTAACTAGTGTTAACCTTGATCTCACAAACGAACAAGAATTAAAACTCTGACAAGGAAATAGTACATACGATTTTGCTGTTTTAGCCCAACACATCTTAGAACCATATAAGCAATGTTCTCCCTTTATTTAAAACCAGTCGAAGACGTTAGTTTCCCATGAATAAAACTAGATATTGTTGCACCAATCAATATACAATATAGGAAGCAGTCATAACCTTGCCTCTATCTACTCCAAATTCCTGAAACTTCTCCCCCCATGAACATTCTCCTTTATTTCTGAACTATCTACACCCACCTCATCTGTGTATATAAGAAACGTCATGTCAATCATAAAGATCAGTAGTTCTAGAGTAATCGAAGGTTACCCTAGGAGACAAGTTGTATATAGTAGTCTGTAAATAGCAATTATACATAGTATGTCACAGAGTCTGTATCTTCTCCACTTATATAAAAAAAAAGTATATCGTTTACCAGCTCTGCTGTCGCATTTTTAACTAAAATTACACTCGAATTATATGGCGAGATACATTCAGGAAAATGTGGTATATGCAGGATGTTTCAGAAAGGAATGTCAGTAATGAAGGAGGGTGGGTAAGGTTTATCAAAAATTTAATTCAGTTCCACCAACCCCACTTCCTCCTTACCTCAATCCGTTATCAAGATAAAATTTTTAAAGTGGTATCCAGTAATACCAAGTATTTCTCCATAAATAATCAAATTTCTGTACTGTAACTGAATATTTTTCACGAGTTTCGGAACATCCAACGAATTTCTTTTTAGATAGGAACTAATTTGTAGGAATATATTGCTTCGTTATGCGATCGTAGCAGCTAAAGCAAAGTATAATGAATAATTTACTTAAAATACCCGGGTAGAATACCATGCAATAAATCTTAGGGATCTCATAAAAGTTCATTTCATCAGTATTCCAATAGTATACCAAACTTTGCAAATTTAGTTTAATTTCAAAGAGATATTGAAGTTGGGAGGTTGAATAAACATTAGATACCAACGAGTGTCAAGTATTATTTATGATCAAGTTTTATTATCTCGTACCTAGGATTTGTTTTTCATTTTAAATGTTTCTAAAGTGGTACACCACTGCACAGTGTTATTCGTTTGGGATTGTTTTATTGTTTGTCTAATAATTTTACTTTTTAATTACTTGGTCATAAGAGTGAACATGTTATAACAATGTGTGAGGTTATAACAGTAAATAAAGTGTAATCGACTACTAAAACAACTGGGTATCTATTTTTTGCAGTTGTACAACCATTTATTATTATATAAGTTATTTCATTTGGCCTAAAAAATAGTGAATCTACTAGAACAAGAGCCGAGAAGAAAAAGAATCAATTATTTCATCCCAATTTTTGATTAATTTAATGAAAAATATGAATAATTACTAGTCAAAACTGATGAGTCAACCAAGTATAGGTAGGGGGTACAAAAAATGGTGGCTGTTTCAAAACCTTAATTTTTCATTCGGAGCTTTATAGCTTAACAACTACCAAGAACACTAGAAAATCGAAGAGAATTATTTAAAGGAGAGTGAATTTGCTGAAATATGAGCCCTAATAGAGCTATTTACGTCCAATATTTCTCGAGATATAGCTTTTTAAAAAGTAACATTTCATAAAAATGTTTTATTGGACGTACTGAAAGATATGTAGTTTATTAATTTATTTTGAGAAATCTATATCTCAGGAACTATGTGACGTAGAGATGTCTGTTAGCAATAAAATTAAAGCCAGTTAAATTTACTATAAAATAGTTCATAATGTTTATCTTTGTAGGAGTAGTAGTTTTTACGATATTTGACGTTTATATTTGATTATAACTCACAAACTGTTAATTTCTAGTTGTTCGTATAAAATGTTTGATTTTCGAGAAAATATATCTAGGGACCTAAAATATATCCATAAGACGCACATATGTCTGCCAGCACTTAAAATTAAGGAAATTTAACTTACTATAAAGTAATTTATGACAATTATGTTTGTAGGGATACATTTTTTATGATATTCACATATGAATATAAATTTGGCAAATGAAAATTTGTCCAAACAACTATAAATCAATTTATTTTAGCAAATATCATGAAAATTACTACTCCTACGACGATAAACGTATTAAACTACTTCATAGCCCATTAAACTAGCTTTAATTTGAGTGCCAACAGACATCTGTACGTCAAATGGTTTTTGAGATATAGATTTTTCAAAATAAATTCACTAACTACTGATCTTTCAGTACGTTCTGTACATCATGTTTATGAAATATAAGCTATATCTCGAGAACTATTGAACTTAAATAGCTCTATTAGAGCTTAAAGTTTAGAAAATTTACTTTACTTTAAATGATGTTCTCTTAGATTTTCTATTGTTGTTGGTAGTTTTAAAGATATTGAGCTTCGAATGAGAAATTAATTATTTTTAGCACTTTTTGAAAAGCCGCCATTTTTTATTCCCCTTACTTATACTTGGCAGACTCATCAATTTCTACTAGTAACTATACATAGTTTTTATTGAAGTAAAGAAAAATTGGGGTGAAATAACTGACTTTTTTCTCTTCTTGGCCTCTTGTACTATACATACAGCTAAAGGTAGTGGAAAGTAACTGTTCTCTGAAGACTATTATGTGTAAGGGATAAAGATATGAGATAGTGTAAGGGAACAAAGTAGATGTGATTGCTAGAGATTACTAAATGGTAACTTGGCTTAGTATTACCTTCATCCCATGACAAGTAAATAAAAGTGAAATTTTTAGACAAACAGTTAAATCCATTAAAAAAAAAAAACACTTTGTTTGCAATAGTCCCTTGCAACAATTTTTAGATGCATTTTAGAGGGAAATTGCTAGTCACGAAATAGCGAAAATTGAAACAAAATGTTGCTGGGTACTGGTATTGATGTAGGTATCTAATGTTTCTTTCAACCTCAATATAATTTCGAAATCGAACTAACTTCCTGAATTAGTGTGTAAAGCTCGAAAAGAAACTTTAAATGGTTTGGAAAAGAAGAAAAACAGTACAAATTAAATGCTCATACAATTGTAGAAAAATAAAATCCCTGAGACACTTAATATTTTATAAATATATCTTATAAGTTTTATCCATTATAACTAATTCATCAAGCATTTCAAAATTATGTATTTATCCCTGATAATAAATTTTATCCAAACATTATATGGGACGGGTTCGTTGATATATTTTTAGTTTAACTCGAGATAAAAATTTCTTTGGTACGATGAGTGAAAAAGATTTCTGTTTTCATTATTTCCACTATATTTTGGGGTATTTAATATGTCGATAAGTAACAATATAAATTTCGAAGAAATAGGCTTGATGGTTGATATATTTTTGAAAAAAAAAAAATAAATAGACAAAAATGAAGAGACCATGTGGGAGACAAAACACCAGGGCCGTGTTTCATAATGAAAGCTAATAGTATTAGTTGATAGTACAAGTGTATAAACTATTGTGGTAATAATACTAATACTTATTTTTTTCATGATAGGGATGACTATTAGTGATATTACAGAAATTAAAAAATACGTACAAGTTACTATTGTACAAGTCTGTGTAATTGAATTAAGATAAATCTACAAGACTAATAGTATTAGTTTATACTTCATTATGAAACAGGCCCCAGGTGGATAGACAAAATTGGTACAGATATGAATGAGCTGAATGAAGCAAACGGAAAGCATTAGCCCGAGATAGGCTGGCGTGAAGAAGGCTGGCTAGGGTCACCAAAATTTTACAAGGTCTGTAGAGACAACCGGAAAAAAAAGAAATATATATTTCTAAATATATATCAAATATATTAGTACAACAGCCGGGAAGAAAAAAAGGCAGTCATCTCATCCCAATTTTTGATTACTTTAATGAAAACTATGTATAATTACTAGTCAAAATTGATGAGTCTGCCAAGTATAGGTAGGGGGAATAAAAAATGGCTGCTGTTTCAAAATCTTAAAAAAATATTAATTTTTCATTCGGAGCTCTATATCTTAAAAACTACCAACAACACTAGAAAATATGTTATGTTGTAGAAAATAGCTTTTTAAATAGTAAAATTTTTCTAATAAAAAGATTAAAAGTTAGTTAATTTATTTTGAGAAATCTATATCTCAGGAACTATGTGACATACAGATGTCTATTAGCACTCAAATTAAAGCTAGTTTAATGGACTATAAAGGAGTTTATGACCTTTACATTCGTAGGAATAGTAGTTTTCATGATATTTGCTCAAATAAATTGATTTATAGTTATTCGGACAATGAGTTTGATATATGAAAAATTTCATTTCAGAAACCATTGGACGTACAGATGTCTGCTGGCGCTCAAATTAAAGCTAGTTAAATTTACTACAAAATAGTTAATTATGTTTATCTTTGTGGGAGTAGTAGTTTTTATAATATTTGACAAAATAAACTCACTAAATGGTAATTTCTAGTTGTTCGTATAAAATGTTGGATTTTTGAAAAAATATATCTAGATTGCAACATATTACTCAAAAACTAATGTATTGTGGTGTTTTCCTATGTGCGTAAATATAATTTAAGTTGTAGATAATCCGTTATATCTGTTTTATTATTATCCTCTTCAAATTAGGTTTCAGGGACTTGCATTAGAGACTTGTTGGATATTCCCTCAAACATCATGGTTGTTAATGACGTGCTTTTTGAAGAAAAGAGATGGAACTTGTTCTATGAATACTTTACTCTAACAGTATCAATTTGAGCCTATGCCTTTTAGCTAAGCACGTCCTAGATAAATGGCATCTGTAACTTTTAAAAAATTGAAATAAAAGGACACTTAATTATGTTTTAGGTGGTCCGTAAACCCTGTGAAAATGGATGCTTATATTTTTACAACTTGTAAGATTTGATGGAGGTGTAGCTGACACATGTTATTTATTTTTATATGTCTTCAGTGGCTGCTACTTGTTATTAATCATTACATTGCTTACAAACAATTTTTATTAACTAACAATATTTTAAAATTTAACCATTATTACATTTAAAATATATTTTTGAATTTTAATGTCGGGCCAGGTTAGTATTTGAATAATCATTAGATTAATTTATTTGTAATAAATTCATTAAAAACCAATTAGGGATATTATTATGTTAAATGATAATTATTTGGTAAGAAATTCAGCATATAAATGTGAGAAATGAAGGTAGATTTCGGGATTTCCAGTCAGAAACAAGAAACAATATTACACATTCAAAGTTTCCTATAGAAAAGTAATTAAAAAATAGAATAAATTAATTAGGAGAAAAAACTTGATTAAAATTGTGTTGTGCTTCCCAAGTTCATTAGGTTGCTAGTCATTTATTTTAGTCTAATCAGACAATGTTTTTAATCTTACGATAAATAATCCTAGCCGGGTATACAATAACAATTATAAACATTAGTAATATATAACACAAGAACATGACTTTTTTTTTTGTTTCATCTCTTTGGTTCTTTTATCTTTTTTTTCCCTCCTTTTCCATCCTTTCCCCTTTGTCTCTTTTTTTATTTTCCTTTCCTTCTTTTTCCTTTTCATATTATGGTTTCGACCCAATGTGACTTTAACAGAATAATGGATAAATAGTGATAGAGATAAGAGAAGAAATATGAAAGATACTTAAGTAACAAATATAAGTAATAAAAAAATCAACAAACTATGTTAAAATTAATATACAATAAATACAGAATAAATATTAAAAGTTTATACAAAAATAATTATGATAATTAGAGAGGATATTTTTGAAAATAAGATTTTGAGAATGGAATGTCTTAAAACTTGGTGCAAATTGCTCTTACTAATGAAAGTATACCAGTAGATACTGGTACATTCAACATTTGAGAGGGATTTTGGAGACTGGACAATTTTATTATCTGCTTATAATGCATTTATCATAAAAATACTGTATGTATAAACATATTTATTGTTTTGGAAGGATGTGCAGGTATATGAAAATTAAGAGAAATAATACCGTAATGTTATTTATATGTTTTTTATATTGTTCTGTTTAAAGGGGGGAAAAAGGACTTCTCTCTGCTAAGTTAACAAGCTTGCGAGCTTTCTTTAGACAGTAAGAAACGGGAGTACACCGTCAAATACATTGGACTCATTATTTTTTTTGGCAAGATTTATTTTATTTTAGTAATAAAAAATAAGCCTTTTGAAAGAAAAAAATACTTTCAAATTTACCACCATTGATTTTTTTCCTTGCAATAATAACCAAGTAGTAACTATAATAACTCGAAACAAATTAATCACAATCAGGAAAGTCAACAAGAAGTAGACGTAGAACAGACTAGGAGATAATTATGTTGGCAAGGTGTAAAAATTGTTTCTACTGTATTTATTATTTCTTTATTTAATTTTTTCTCAAATGTATATTTTTTTGTACATCAGTTATTTATTAGCAAGTATTAGTATTTTTGTTTTTAATTTTTTTTTTGTCTTTTATTTTTCAATTACATATTTATTAATATTATTTTGACTTATTTTAAATAAATTATTTTTATTTATTAAAATTATTCAATAATTATAACATTGTAAATCGTTACGGGTATCTTTTTACACGAGACTAAATCACCTCATCAATACCATATATGGCCATAATATATAAAAAATCTGTTATAATAACCATATATGGCCCACCAGACTGATCTAGTGAGGAATAACTACATATAAAAAATAATTCTGCTGGTTGATAGAATCAACAAAGAAATATCGCTAAAAATGAAATAATGTTAAATAGCAATAAATACCCTGTCAACGATTCATCGACTCTAGCATCTTCACATGGTAGGTATATTTTATTTTATATTTTCATTTTAAAAACCTGAAAAAGTTTTTCCTCCCTGAATATCCCATTAGATTTTCGTTCAGGAAGATTCCATAGCAATGAAATGCTTTTCTGTATGCAGTATTATGCAATACAATCCCATGAGTACTCTACTTCTCATTCATTATAATTGTAGATAAGGCATTTGTATTCAAAATATTCTCTGTTGGGCTGATAATTTATGGGGAATTATTCCATCTAGACTTAGTCATAGCCTATATCAGTCATATCTTTCTTGTCTTGTATTTTCTTTCATGTTCTCAAATTCCATTAGACGGTTAATAGTAAATTTAGTAAGATATTTGTTTCTTTTTTAAGAAACCTCCATCTTCGACCTTTTCCTTTCCACGGCTTATTTTATTATAAAATAATTTTCAATAATCCTTATAAAAGTATTGGCCTTCAACCATAATTGCAGGAAGCGTAACGCAACTGTTCAGAACTCTAGTCTTATAACTGGTTCCACTCCTAAATCCAGAAAAAAGGTCTCACCTACTGGCACTGTTTCAAATTACTTGCCTGTATCTGAGTGAATTGAGGCGCCGGTTCGAATCCGGCCTGAGGAGTTTTTTCTGTGGTGGTCTCACGAAATGAAAACTTGACCCCTCCACCATGGTTAGAATAGCATGGTAGCCTGTAGATATCCCTTCCCGCGTATATCAGATATGACCAGGAAGAGGATCACAAAAAAACTGTTTCAAAATTCTCTTTATCTGGCATTGTTTCAAAATTCTTTTTATATTTTATTTTAAATTTTATGTATTATTTTTTAAACTCTAATGAGCCCAAATTCGAACAAAATGCGCAATTGCACTACAGAATTCATAATTAAAACTTGTATTGCTGATTTAAATTTTTTGTATATTTTAATGAAGCATTTTGGTGCAGTTTGAATCATTAAATACTACTAAATCATAATTAACTAGCCAACGTGTGTAGATGAATAACATTACTGTTTAAAAATAAATAATTTATATAATTTACTACTGAAGAATCATGTCATTCAAATAGCAATTACCATCAGCAACCGATTATTTTTGCTGAAGATTAATTTTCTTTTAGAAGGTTTTTAACTATTAAATAAAATACATAACGATTTCATGATAGAAAAAAATCGAATTTAACAATGAATAATCTTCCACTTCAATCAATGACAAGATATGGCACGAAAAATCAAAGCAGTTTTCATAGAAGGTTTAGAAAATTTTCAAAGCTGAGTTCATTTTCTAATTATAGTAATCAAAAATCTTTAATTTACAATAATATAACTTGAATTAATTTATTTATAATTTAGAATATATGATTGTATTATCAATATATATTTCTACATTGAAATTCTAACATGATATTTATTTTTTATAACGTTTGTTTTACATCAATCGCGCATAAAAGTTAGAAGCAATATTTTTTAAAATTTATTTTAATGAGTTGTATTTTATTCAGAACTTGGAAATTAAGTCATTTCTTAGGATCGCGGGAATAGTATTGACTAATTGCTTTCGTGTTTTTTCCGATTTTATAAAAATTTCTCAAAATACTTTTATTATACTAATTTTAACATTATCAATTATTAATAACAAAGCTAACTGTTTTGTTAGACTTTATAGCTTTTTTAGACTTCATAGAAAATTGATACATAGACTTTTCACCAGATTTATTAATATTATATTAAATTGTGAATTGTGGAGATTAGAAAAGCCCAGTTATAAATTTTAAGTAAATTAATACAAGTACTTCCGATAGTTGTACAATTGAAAATATGTTTTTGTATTGTGATTGGGATGAACATGAAAAATTTAAAAAATGACCAATGAATAGATTGAAACGTCGCCAAAATATAAAGTATATAATAAAATATTACACGTTGATCACTAAAAACTTTTATATATGATAGTTTTAATTCGCTGTTAGAATAAAATAAAATATTACACGGTGGTCACTAAAAAAGTTTTTATATAATATATATATATAATAGTTGGCTAAATGTGGTCCAAATTTCCCTTAATAATTTTGATTAGTATTACAAATTTTATTATTTCGTAACTTCCTATATAAATTAAAATTGAATAATATGATTAAAAGTTATAAATGTAATAGACTGCTGCTAAATTGAGTGGGAAATGGGATGTCTATTACCGATTATATTGTTAGTAAGATAAAGTTATTTAGCAAAATAAAGTTTATATATATATATAATATTAAATATATAGTGAATATAAATAAGTATATTTAGTAAGATAAAGTTTTTGATGATATTGACGGATGGGGGATGGAGGGATGGAGTAGCGCATTGCTGGTACAGTGACGTCAGAACTTAGTACCTACTGCGGGTCACCTGTGACAGCTTAATAATCCACAGTTGGCCTCTTCATTCTCTTCTTCTCTTTTTATCTCATCTTCGATTTTTACACGCCCTCTTTATTGTACCCTTATCTCGCTATTACACGGTTATCCTCTTTACCATGTCTTTCATAAAAACTCTCTCTGCCTTATTTCTACGCTTTGAAAGTAAACAAGGCAAATAAAATAATTAGGCCAGTAATTAAAAATATGTAATTTTTACGTTCCAAAAATTAATTAGTTTCCAAAGAGTTATAATGTAATATAGCAAAATCAATTTGTTTCACCATTCTACAATGTTTTACAATATATTTAATCCTCGTTTCCTGCCTTCAGGACAAAAATTGCTGTGCCCACCCTTTAAGCATCTATAGTGTAATACTTTTTTTAAAAAAATAAGGCTATCTACTATTCTAAATTATTTACACCTACGCTATCACGGCGACTGATAATTGTACGTCAAGTATATTATTTCAAGGAAATTTATCTTTTGTATTTGCGATATAATTATATAATTGGAATGAGACATTTATTGTAAAAATTTTAAATAAAAATAAAGACAATAAGACATGAAAGACAACAGACTCCTCTCAAATAACAAGAAAATATAGAAAACGCAGTAAATTTTAAATCAGATTTAACCCTTATCAGTCGCTAGCTTTTTATACGTGATCCTCACTAGGTTGTAAGTGGTTCCGGTAAATATTAAAAAAAAAACAGTGTTGTAAGAATAACATTTTTGTTAGAAATTACTTATTATACACATATATGAGATTCAAATAATTCTTTATTTAGAAAGGGCAGTGATATATAACTGGAGATATCAACTGCTCTGTTACGGATACTTAATTAATAAGAAGTCCTGCCGATTTTTCCAACAAATAAATACCCTCTCAGAGCCTTGAAAAACGGTATAATTATTTAATAGTTACAGTAATGTCGCTTTGGGGTAATCATTAATAGTACAAGTAAAGTCCGTGAAGTAACTGTTACTTTAACAATCGTTTATTAAATTAAGTGTTAGCCACTACCATGATATAACTACTTGATAGTTACAATTATGACAGCATTAACTATCAAGACACTTTTACTGTCGGACTGGGTCTGGCGTGATTGTTAATAGTTAAAGCCCACTTGCATGACTAACAGTTGCATTAACTGCCACGTTTAACTGTCATATACGCCTTGACAGTGAACTGTAATAACATATCCACAATACGAAATAATTACATTACATTACATCTACATTACAAATAATTAAAGTTAATGATTTTTCTTAGCTAATTTTATAAGCAGAAACTTGTGAAATTTCACCTTTAAATTCCATATGATATAAAAATAAAATATCTAGTATCTTACAGCACATATGAAATTGATGTTGAAGTGCGTTTTATTGTTATCGGTACAGGTTTTAATTGAGTATTTTATAAAATAAAAATCGAGGACGCGGTGCAATATTGAGTGATGAAACCAATTCTTCGTAGAAGAGCTAAAACGATAAATAAAAAAAAAAAATCAACGGAAGAAGGCATAAGATGAAAACATTAGGTTAACAGTTCCTAGTTTTGTAATGCATAATTGTCACTAGATTGTAGCTGGTTCCGGAAAAATTCCAGTATTATAAGTATATTATTTATTTTACATATATATGAGATTCAATAATTATTTATTTAGAAAAGGCAGTGAAATATAACTGGAGGTGTTAATTGCTCTCTTACGGATACTTAACTAATTAGCAGTGCTTCCGATTACCCCTACCAAAAAATACCCGCTGAGCGCCTTGAAAATATCCGTTTTATCCGACAAATACCTGCCACTTAACGCGTTCTTGGAAAATTGTTATAACTGTAACTGCATGATTGTACTATCGCACTAGCTCTGGCGTGATAATTTATAGTACAAGTAATATCAGTGAAGTAACTTTCACGTTAACTATCACATGAGGCCTTGACAGTGAACTATCGTACGATTTTCGTTATTGCGGCAAAAGGCAATCGCGTAAAGGTTAGACAAAAAAAAATTGTTTATAATAAATTTAGTTAATATTAATAAATAGTGTTCCTTTTATCCAATTTTGAACAAACCGCCACCATAGTGTAACTATTTAATTGATACTGTCATGACAGTAATTTCGTACTGGTTTTTGGTATGATCATTAATAGTACAAGTAATGTCAGTAAAGCAACATTCACTCGTATATACCTTGAAAGTGAATCATCGTACACTTTCCGTCTTAGCGGCAAAAGTGTTAGACAGTTACAGTCATGATAGGATTTAGTTTTACTGTCGTGAAAGTAATCCGCTCTGTGTCTTGCGTGACTTCTGATAAAATTTCCAAACCTAATTGTTGTTTAGGAAAAGCTTTGTTCGAAAAGATGATAAACATCAACTTTTTTTAACGGTTATTTTAGATATTCGCTTATTTTTAGCAGCCTAAAATTAACAGTTCAGCTCATCCATCGAAAATAACAGCTGTTATTCTCCACTTTCCGTTTTGTTTTCTTTTTCCTTCCATTACTTGACCCGCCATGAACCCTGTACAAATATTTTGATACTTGTATAGACATTTTTAGGTGTTCTATAAATATTCTGAGAGACATTTTATTAAGAAAATCCGAAATTTCGAAGAGCATGTACATTTTTATTTATGTATCATTTCAAACGAGTTTTACATTATATTCAAGTTTAGCATTAGTTCAAAATAATTTTTCTAGTTTTAACCAATTACAGGAGAATAATATAATATAATTTCCTAAAACCAACTGATAAAAATTTATTAATTTTTAACATTTTCACCATTCTTTCCAATCTCATAGAAACTTAGTAATTTTTTGATTCAGTTATTTATTTGATTAATTTTTTTTTATTATAAATTTTTAATTAAAAAACTAAATCGGAATTTACTGGGTGCCCGATTGAGTTCATAGGATGGAGGACCGAAACTTTAAAAAAGAAAAAAAGAAAGAAAGACGCTCCAAATTCCCTATTTACTACAAAAACTCATACACACCATGGTAATTTATAATAACCATTGGACATAGAAAATGAGCTTCAATACCATCAAATTTTTCCTTTTTCCAATCCTTACAATCCAACATCCTAATTACGTCACAAACAATAATAATAACGAAACCGAAGGCTCAATGCACCATCAATCGCTCTCTACATACATCCAACCAGTGATGCCTCTCCAAACCCAATTTTACTAAATCAGTTTTAACGCAGTCTTCCCATCTACGTTTCGGTCTACTCCTCAGACGTTTACCCGTCGGTAAACTGTTTATTAACATTTTAGGGATCCACTCGTTACTATATATCCCGTAATGCTATAAGTTGAACTATATTTACCGGATGTAGCTGCTTTAATTTAGTGTTGTATAGTCATATAAATTTTCCTGGTAATTCATCCTTTTTTGGTCCGAGTATTTTACGTAATAATTCGTTTTCCCTAAGGCGCTGTTCATCCCTTAGTGTAAGGGATCATGTCTCGCATCCATATAGAACAGGAAGGATAATAGTTTTGTAAATTTTTGGATTGAAGGCGCAAGCTAAGCAGTTTCGAAATTGAAAATTAACAAGCATACCCCGCCTGCAACATCGCTTTTATTTCCTCATCAATTTCGTTTTTGCAAGTTACATTAGACCCTAAATACTTAAACCTATCTACCTGTTCAAACGTATTTTTCTTATATCTATATCACCGAGATTGTTCGCGTTTCTACTGTTCACCATATATTTGTTTTATCCGTATTTATTTATGCAAGACTTAGTTCCATACTGAAGTTTATAACCGTGGTTGAATTTAGTTCTATAGTTTCCTTGTCCTCATCCAATAATACCAAATCATCAGGCTACCCAAGCACCGGTATTTTACCATCCAAAGTTAAACCCTTTTCGGTATTCAGCACATTTTGAATGATGTATTCTAGTGCTAGATTAAATAAGATAGGCGATCAAGAATCGCCTTGTTTTAGACCCGACCGGATCTTGAATATCTGAGAATAATGATCACTGATTCGTAGCTAAATAATTACGATTACGTTTCGGCCATGCACATCCGTACGAAATTCATTAACTTCTTTGGTTTTCCATGTTCAATCGGAATATTAAACAGCTTCTAGCGGTCAATAGAATCCTAAGCCTTTTTGAAATCTATATAAAGCTGATGAACTACACCGTTCTATTCCTATTTTTTTCTGTAATATTTGATGTAATGAAAACAATTTATCAAAAGTTGAACGATTTCGTCCAAAATCACATTGGTAGTCTCTGATAAATTCATAAATAAGTCAAGATGAGTTGCATACTTAGCCTGAAATAGATATACCTACTTTCCCGAAATCCTTAACCACACGAACCTACCAGTTCTTAACCTATCATGACAAAATATCTGTGGTAACTCGAAAAGAAGATAGCCACAAGACCTGCTAATTTAAAATAGTGATTGAAGTACCACTATTGGGTTGCTCCTTTACAAGATATGTGTTTTAACTCATAAGTTATTGCATTGTATTATACTTATAAATTTCAATAAATATTTTTTTAAATATGTCGATCTTTGACTGAATTTGAAGTGAGGGAACAAGAAATGCAATTGTACGAAAATCCGGTCTCCATTTTTTATTCTTGTTATTCTGGTAAATCCGCGACATCAGTATGGCCTAATGCTCTGTAAACGAAAACATATTTATCAAGGAGTCTCGTGGGACTTGGTCAAAGTCAACAAATACCAGAACTTTCATCCGTGGAAAGGAAAATTTGTTGACAGAGTAAACAAGGAAAGGGAGACAATGTGACAGGGCTGACGGAGATGGTTGGAGTCCAGCCAAGTTGAAGGACTGACCCGGGCAAGACAGGACAACTATTCATTTTGTTCAACATTCTCTGGAATAAAGTTTGTAAATTTTCCAAAAGCCTATTCTTAAAATTTAAATATTAACAAATTTTGATTTTACAGACTATTACGCATCTTTGGATCCTGACTCATATTTACGATTTTCGAAATTATGAATGTTCCTATCGCATTTTCAAATGCTACTTCATATCTACAAATACTAACTGTGGAAAAATATACTTCTGGGAACACATTTTACGGATCTCTTTAAGAATAGCATATTTTGTGTACTTTTATTTATTTTCAAAATTGGAAAATTACTATGACCAATGTTTATTTGACGTTTCGGGGATTGATTTTCACCTTAAGATTTGAAATGAAATACATTTTTCCATTAATCAAATGATAAAAATAATTTAATTGACATTTTTAAAAAATATATTAATATAATTATACAGTTTACAACCACACAGTGCTTTTTTTTTATAACATATACATGATATGATGAAGCATAGTTTGGGAAGCAACGGGTAAAAAGAATGGTCATAATATGAGTAAATAAAAACACATTGACTACTAACACGTAAACTCTAAATACCCTAAAAATGCATGGTGGGATCTGTGAGGCAAGATTTCGTCTTATTATAATATATTCAACAATTAATCAAATTTAATTCGTAATTATTTTAAAGATATTGAAACCAAACATATATTATCCATTAAGGATCAAGTGGTTGCTACCAACGCGTATTGGAAACATGTCTGTGGAGAAGACATTGACCTTTGCCGTTTATGTAAGGCTGCAAGCGGTGGGCGGTAAAGAATGCCTGATCCTGTTCCTTACTATGGGTACCTATCGAAACATGTACTGGTTGGTAATAGCAAAACAATTACAAAACACACAGTAGTGAATAACCTACCAGTCTTAATAGATCAAAAAGCTGTATGTGTTTGACATTTCTGTTCCAATTAACGATAATATCAAAAAAAAAGAATTTTTAAAAAGATTAGGAAATATCAAGATTTATGGCAAGAACTTCGCCAATTCTATAGACTGGAGTATATACTGTGGTAATATTTTGTAATGGCCCCATCCGCTCAGAGAACAATTAACTACTTGGAAATGTATTAGAAGAACTACACTTGTTCGAATACTTTTTAGGCACCCATATACCATATATATAATAAGGGGAGTGGGGTGGCACAGAGGTAAGCCGATATGCAACTAACCCCAAGAACCGGTCTCGGATCCGGCAGTGGTAGATAATTATTTAATCTGTTATTGTAGACGTGAGTCAACCCTGTGAATTTAGGAGTCCTCTGGGGTCCACTCAGCCTCTATAGAGCCAGTAGGAAACACATACTTGGAGGAAAATCTGCGGTTCAGCGTGATCTTCTCCTTCTACTGAACCCCAGACCCTTTATCGATTGTAGCGGTTCAGATTATTATATATAGGGCCGTCCGTCGCTCAGGTGCTTGATGCAAATGTCTTAGCAACCTGGGAACTGCGGTGGTGCCGGTTCAAATCCAGCCTGGTTGGTCGACTTTTTTAATTTCTGTGGTTCCATGAAATGAAAACTTGACCCCTCACGTTAGAATAGGTTGGTCTCCTCTAAACCCCCCACCCCATATGCCAGAAATGACCAGGAAGGGGGTCATAAAAAATATAAGATATACAAATACATGTGTATTGCGTATATATTTATATACATATTTTTTTCTTTTTTGGATTAATTGTGAATTGATGTCTTCCAATAATAATTTACGCAATGCATTCCGTTTTATTATTTCGAGTAAAATAACTCCCTAGAAATTTTAAATAACTAATATTTATTGCATGATTGCGATAGTATGCATTCCGCTAGCCTTTGTTTGCCAAAGATTTGTTCCACTTTATTTTTTAAATCGATAAATGACAGATCCGTTACCAAGCCCTTGGCTCTCTTCCACGGATGGGATAGTATTTATCCGTTTCTTGATTATCACGCTCCTTAGTCTCAACGAGTAACAGATATTAAAGGATGTGGTAGAATTTATTTCGCTTAATGTCAACGGTTTTGTTTTATGTTTCTATTTTACTTTTACTCGTCGGCTTCATGTGACTCACACAAGATGAAACACAGCCCTTCGTTAAAAAGCATAATCTGTTCATAGCCCAATCTACTTGTTGCGTTTTGCCTCTTCAAATGTTTTATTGACTGATCTATTTTGGGTACAAGGATTCTCTGACCTTCTCCTCATCACCATTCGGCACCCACGGTATTTTTAGATGGCCTAATATTTTTTCGAAACTTCAGTGGCAAATTACTTAAGCATACTGCTCCACCACCATGAAAAATAGGCGTTTCACACAAAATACTTCGTTGAATAGCAATATAATGAAATTAATTTAATGATAATTAATTTATCTTATTATAATACAATTGAAAGATTACAATCATGAAGGATTGATTCTCGTAACTAACGACGAACGATTCAGTCAACGTCTCGCCAATTCAGGCATTAAATGAACAAAGTCCACAATAACACATATATGCAAAAATGATGCAGCAAATCAACTAGAAGCGATACATCACTCCAAGACATTGTATGGAGTTCTTGAATGCTTTTTTTTTTTAGAAGATATATGCTCTTAATAGAAAATAAACATGGAAAAGAATTAAATAATAATGGGTATACAATATTTTACTATACCGATTCCATATTTTTATTATACCTATTCGATTTACGATTTATAAAATAATGTATAGAAATTTAATGTTGCGTAAATTGGTATGAGTCTTTTGGTTTAACCGGATGTTGATTTTGTTGAATAAAATTCCATATTTCGCACTTTTTAGCCTAAATTAGATTAAGTCGATTTTAATAGCAGGCACTTAATTTCTGAACCGAATTTCCTATATATTTCGCAAAAATTTAATTAATTGAGTTTTTTCCCTCCATTTACCTATATATGGGGTATGTAGTTAAGAAAAGTACTGTGCTTTATCAAAATCTCGAATTCGAGTTTTCGACGAAAATACATGTTTTGGTGGCCATTTAATCCAAATAACCCAGCCTCATAAAATGTGTGCGTGTAAACGAAAAATTGAACGTAACTTTTTTGCGAGATTCAACCGACTGTGCATTCTGACAGTTTACTAAATAGATTTTTCACATTTTTTTTTTCCAAAACAGCTCTAACAATTTTGATTAGATTCGGCCAATCAATGAGTAATTAACTGGTCTTTAATACCAGATCGGTCTTATTCTTATTAAAATAGTCAGACAGTGCTTAAGTACTGAATTAAAACAAAATCTGGTTTTATAGTACGTTATATTATATTAATTTAAAAAAAAACGGGTCTCATCGTTAGCAATAATGGTAAATATATAATACTACAAAATATTAAATACTTCAATGAATAACAAAAGGAGAGAAAAGGAAAAAATAGAAATCTAAAAGGGAATATATATATATAGATATATATAGAAGGAGTTTAAACTTTAGATACATTGACTAAATAATTATAATAAAACTTATGATAGGTAGATGAAGACAGGTAAATTTATAAAGACTTGGTTGTTATTTTAAACAAGAGTACAAAATGTAACAATAATAAATAAATTTTTAAATTGATGAAAATATTATAATTTAGGACATGAGGGAATGAAAGTGTTACAAACAAGAGAATCTCAGAAAAATTTAATTTAATCTTTATTTATTACAATTTTAGACTAAAAAACTCAATTTTTAACTAAAAATTTGTTACGTATTTAGAAAAATATTTTTGCAAGTATACTTTTTTTTGTTTGTTTTCAATTGGCTGTACAGACCTTGAAGATCTTTAGCCGCCGGAACCAGCCTTATCCAAGCTCGCCACCTTGGCAGTTGCTTTCCAGTTTGCTCTTTCGCATTTTCCTCGATTCTGTCTATCCATCTGTTTTTGTTGGCCTCCTACGTCTCTTTGTCTTTTGCTAAGAATATTGACATTCATTGTTGTGAGTAGAGGCGTCCTGATGGATTGTTTCGAGCTACATGTCACTACCTCCTTGCCTTCATTTCATGAGTTATTGACTGACCAGTTTTTGCAAACATTTTACTCTTAGTTCTCCCCCTCCAAGGGTTAAGGTTCTGATCCCAGATCGCTCCTGTAATTATACGGAGGACTATCCGTTCAAATCCAGGTAGACACGCTTAGCGTTCAATTTTTAGAGATTTTTCAGGATTTCAGTATTCTGGGCAGAGAGAAGAAGGCTATTCGCTTTTGTTATAGGCTGGTCTATCTCAGTCCATTCATGTTATTGTGGAGCCGATGTATTTGAAACTGTCTACTTTCGGAAATGATTTGCCATCCACGCAGAACATGTCAGAATAGATTTTTCGGTTTACAATCATATAATTTGCTTTATTTTCATTTACAACATAAGCACCTATTTTCTCTAAAATTCTGCTCCGTGTTTTGAATTTTGTCAATAATAAAAGAATAGCTGTCATGAAATAAATTTAAACAAAAGTCTGATGAATAATGATAATATTTATGCATTGTCTTAAAATGCAAATCTTCAATAATTATTATTAAAGTATTTTAAAAATAAATATCGATTCTACTTCTTCAACATGCGGAGTCTGTCAAATAAAATTTTTCACTTTATGAGGCTGGGTGGACCCATGGGCTCCCGAACCCACAGGTTTGACTCACAGCTACAGTAACAGAATTAATAATTATATATACAGCTAGAATAGAACCCGGATCCTTAGCCTTACCACTGATCTACTCCACTTTCTCTCTCTCTCTCTCTCTCTCTCTCTCTCTCTCTCTCTCTCTCTCTCT
>NW_027107986.1:500563-507099 GCF_000696795.3 Halyomorpha halys | reverse complement strand
ATTTCAGATTCCAAAACCGTAACATAAACAGATATCTAATCATATCTGCCATGTTATTCCAAACTGACAACAAGAGACTACATTTCCAATTAAACACGACCTCCAAGGACTTCATAACAAGTCTAAAGTTCTCGTATGAAGGAGTTGACTGACATTAAACATCGTAGTAAAGTTGTATATCGTTTGAACAAGAACCACCTGTTAACTTGTACACTAACTTTCCACTACATCACTCCTTGTTAATCATATAAGAGGATCTTTAGAACTTTCGCAATGAAGGGTTCATTCGAACCTAATTAATGTTACCTTTAAGTTAGTCTAATTAAAATTGTTGTCCAACTTTTAATTAATAAAAGTATGTTTAGTCATTAAGGAAACCTTTACTGAGAACAGAAGATACAAACTTTTAATTAATTAAAGTATGATTAGTCATTAAGAAAACCTTTTCCGAAGACTGAAGCTACAAACTTCTCGTGTATCGTGTTCATCACAGAAGTGGTACAAATATTATTCATGTTACTTATTAGTATATTCTATAAAAACTAAATATTTAATTAAGCGTCCAAATTACATATTATATAGTACCTGATGTAACTAAATTCAATAATAACATGATAATGGTAGCACTTCCTGAAAAACCGGAATTTATAGAAAACAGTGCATTGTGCTCGCGAGTGATCTATCCTATGGAATAATTTACCCTTATCAGTCGCTAACCTTTTACCAATTATTCTCACTAGTTATAAGTTATAGCTTGTTCCGGTAAATTTGCAAAAATAAATTCAGTATTGTAAGAATAACAATATTGCTAGAAATTATTTATTTAGAAAAAGGCGGTGATATATAACTGGAAATGTCAATTGCTCTGTTATGAATTCCTAACTGTTGATTCTCCCGACAAAAAAATACCCATATTACAGGACAATACTCGCTACTGTACCCGTTCTTGGAGTATCGTTATAATTGAATGACTGTTACATTCATGATTGTACTACAAGCTCTGGCATGATACTTGATAGTGCAAGTAATGCTAGTGAAAAAACTGCAACGCCATATGCATGTATACGCCTTGACAGTGAACTATCGTACGGTTTCGGTTAACGCAGAAAAGTGTTATCCACCTCCATGGTGTAACTATTTGATAGTTACAGTCATGACAGGTTTACTATCGTGACATTGCACTACATATAACGTAAAGCCACACTACCCGAAATCCGCCCTACCCGCCAATTACCTGCTAAAGTGAAAAATACCCGGAAAATGGAGTAAAATGCAATAGAGCATTTCACACAGTGCGAGTTTCGACATGTTTTGCCTTGTCACCTCCCACGTGACCAACAATCGCAGCGACATTGTACAGGTTAACCTCAGATCATTTTAGATCTAAGTGAATTCAGTTAGTGTAGTACAAGAGCCGGGAAGAAAAAAAGGCAGTTATCTCGCCCCAATTTTGGATTACTTTAATGAAAACTAGATATAATTACTAGTCAAAATTGATGAGTCTACCAAGTATAGGTAGGGGGAATAAAATCTGGCGGCTGTTTCAAAACCTTAAAAAAAAATTAATTTTTCGTTCATAGTTCTATATCTTAAAACTACCAACAACACTAGAAAATCTAAGAGACCATTATTTAAAGAAGAGCTATTTACGTCCAACGGTTCTCGAGATATAGCTTTTTAAAAAGCAAAATTTCTTAAAAATCTACTGAAAGATCAGTAGTTAGTTAATTTATTTTGAGAAATCTATATCTCAGGAACTATGTGACGTACAGATGTCAATTAGCACTCGAATTAAAGCTAGTTTAATGGACTATAAAGAAGTTTATGACCTTTACCTACGTAGGAATAGTAGTTTTCATGATATTTTCTAAAATAAATTGATTTATAGTTGTTCGGACAATAAGTTTGATTTATGAAAAACATCATTTCAGAAACGTACAGATGTCTGCCAGCGCAAAATAGTTAATTATGTTTATCTTTGTAGGAGTAGTAGTTTTTAGGATATTTGACAAAATAAACTCACAAAATGTTAATTTCTAGTTGTAAATTGTATAAAATGTTGGATTTTTGAAACAAATATATCTCTAGATCCATAAGACGCACATATGTCTACCAACACTCAAAATTAAGAAAATTTAACTTACTAAGTAGTTTATGACACTTATCTTCATAGGGGTAGTTGTTTTTATGATATTCACATATGAATATAAATTTGGCAAATGAAAATTTGTCCGAACAACTATAAATCAATTTATTTTAGCGAATTTAATGTAATTTACTTCTACGAAGATAAACATCATAAATTACTTTATAGTTCATTAAACTAGCTTTAATTTAAGTGCTAACAGACATCTGTACGTTAAACGGTTTTTGAGATATAAAGTTTTCAAAATAGATTTACTAACTACTGATCTTTCAGTACGTCCCAGACATTTTTATGAAATGTTGCTTTTTAAAAAGCTATATCACGAAAACTATTTAGCTTAAATAACTCTATTAGAGCTCATATTTTAGCAAATTTACTCTACTTTAAATGACGTTCTCTTAGATTTTCTTGTGTTGTTCCTATTTTTTAAGATATAGAGCTCCGAATGAGAAATTCTTTTTTTTTTTTTTTTTTATTCCCCTACCTATACTTGGCAGACTCCTGAATTTTGACTAGTAATTATACATAGCTTTCATTAAAGTAACCAAAAATTGGAGTGAGATAACTGTAATTTTTCTCTTGGGCTCTTGTACTAGTGTTTATCAATGATAGATCTTCCTTCATGGAAATTTTTTTTTTTAATTTTTTTGTACACCCTCTATGTAGGCTATTACATTTTTTTTCTCACAGCCCATTTAAAAATAAAAACATAAAAATGAAGTAAAAACAAAAAGCAACGTATAGTGTTTTTGTTTATAATTCATTTTTATCTCTTTTTATATACTATAAAATATAGTGTGGATGGAAATGGCCCAGTAGAATAAATTTATCATTGCCGTTTTACACCCTTACTCTTAAATAAACTCTTTATTTTTTAATTCTGAATTCTTAGTAACACTTAAGGGATTAATAAATGAACCCAGACATCTACTCATCTGATTACTACTTCTCATTCTTTATTTATTTAGTCCTAGGACAAGTCCCTTTTGAACAATATAATAGGCATTGAAAATGAGCCTTAGTTTCTAAAATATCATTAGGTATTCTCTAATTATAATTATAAATTGTGAAAAAATGAGATAATATTAACAAAAAATAAGAGCTTGTTTTTAAAATTTATTTATTGCTATTTAAAACTGTGAATTTAATAATAATAATACATCTAGTAAAGTTTATGTAAGATCAGAATTGAGTGATACAGGAGAAAATTGGTATAGATATAGCATATAGAGAAAATTGGTAGCACTGTAATAATATTTCTACACAAGAAGTTCTCAAGGCCATCTTCTTTTCAGATGCCTCAGAAGATTGTCAGGAATAGAAGAAGCAAAGTTAGAAAAAAAATGCAAATAATGTTTATATATGTGCAACTTTTAAATGAATATTATACACATCCCATAAAGTTTTGTGTCAAATGTAAATAATAAAAAAGATTTAAAAAAAAACAAAAAACATTTATCTCTTACATCATCAATCAAAAGGTGAACCTAACGATAATAAAAATAAAAATAAAAAATATAAAATTAACAAAAAAGGGAAAATAATTTACAAATACATATTTATTAGTTTTAAATCAGTATTAGAAACACCTAATATTATTTTATATCAAATATAAAAAATAAAGTCATCTAACACACAATTAACCATAAAATATGAGAAGATAGTTTGGGGATGCTGTCAATTAATAACACAAATAAAAAATTTATTAGTTTCAATATTTCTGAATTTTAGGCCTTCATCAGGGCTTAGAAAAAAAAAACAAGGTAACAACCATAATAAAAAAAAATACAGAATAACTATAAAATAAGTAATATAAACATAAAACATAGATACGTAGATAGAGTTAGAAGAAAATGTATAGTCTAAGGACTATAAAAATATAAAAGCTATATAAGTATACTTTCAGAGCTATATAAATGTTATGTTCTGATAGCTATAAAACCTATTTTCTGAGAGCTATATTGTCATACAGATTTTATCTTTTAATATTTCTTAGAACACACATTTTCTTTTAACACTATTTATGTTGTCTATAGTCTGTTATTTTCTAGTTATTCTGTAATTCATTTTTGTATTTTGGTTGTTATCTTGTTTTATTTCTGAGCCCTGATGAAGGTCTGAAATTCTGGCCGAAACGTAGGCACCAATACGAGCCAATATTCCCTCTGATTATTACTTTCACTTACCTATATTTGAAGTATATTATATTTATAATTTTAGAATGTGAGGTCCGTGTGTCCAAAAGAACATAGTATCCCAAAATGGACTATATTTGTGACCAGCCTGTTTCAAAAACGATAAGTCGTACGAAACTGAAAACACATATATAAGATTGGTATCTTTTTGGGACGTGACAGTTATTTTTTAGGTATAATCGATCAACCGGATGTACTACTTTATAGAATCGATTTTTTATATTTCCTCCAAAACGGCTCCAACGATTATAATTAAACTTGGTAGATCAATGAGCAATTAAGTGGAATTTAATAGAAAATAGGTTTTATCCTAATTGAAATTGACTAAAAGGGCCTAAATGCCATATTAAAAAAAAATCTTTCTATAAAGTGCCTTAAATTTTGTTTATTAAAAAAAAAACAAAAAAAAACAGTTGATATTGTTGGCAATAATATACAATTTATATGTACAAAATATTAAAGAATTTAATGAATGACTAAATGAGAACAAAGGATAAATCCGAACGGGAAATGCGGAAACAGCACAATCTTTTGCTATTGTATGACTACTTCGCGATCTTTCGTTAAATTGTTGTATCCTTGATAGGAACAAAATTTATATTTGTTACTCCAATCTCGAAAAACCCTAAAATACGAACTCCTATTGCAACAGAAAAATCAAAATATTTTTTTACTATTTTTGCCTTTTATGGTTTTAAAATATTTTTTTTCGAAAACCACAAAAATAGTATTACCTTTAACAAGACTTTAATGGGACACAAGTAGGTTAATAAGTAAAAGTTATAGGATGCGCGCACTGTATGATCTCCTTACTTACATCCAATAAGTTATTTAATGGCCCAAAAATATTACATTCATCATTAAATATATGTCCGTTTTAATTTTTAACTAGGTAAAAAATAATGTGATTACTGAACAATACAAAGTTTCAAATTGCATGTTTCAAGAATATAAGATGATGAGTTATTAATAATAAAAACCTGTTGCTAAAGAGAATATTTTTACTATATTTATTACTTTCACATATCTATATATAAAGTAAGGGAAAAAATAACTATGGCGAAAAAATTCCAGATTTTAACGGAAATAATCAGCCCTCGACTAAGAAAAACCTAGTCTTACATGATTTTCTTTCAGTTACTGCGAGGGGTTAAAGTCAATAAAAGTAAAAGTTTTTGAAATAAATTAACAGTGATATATTAGTAATATGTCTAACATAACTTTATTACTTACATACTAAAAACAATTAATGATGGAGGATTTGCCGAAAACCTTTTAAATAAAAATAAAGTGTATTTAAAATTTGTTTCCAACTTAAAAGAAATAAATTTTAACGGAAAAGAAATCTTAGATTATATATTGTAGGACGATAGTCAGGGTGGCGGTCAATAAAGGTATCAAAATAGTAAAATAAAACTATTTATTGTTTATGTGATGATGATTCATGATTGTTTATGTTTTCTTTGAGTTACAGAACTTTAACTGCGAGGGGTTAAAGTCAATAAAAGTAAAAGTTTTTGAAATACATTAACAGTGATATATTAGTAATATGTCTAACATAACTTTATTACTTACATACTAAAAACAATTAATGACGGAGAATTTGCCGAAAACCTTTTAAATAAAAATAAAGTATATTTAAAATTTGTTTCCAACTTAGTAAAAGAAATAAATTTTAACGGAAAAGAAATCTTAGATTATATATTGCAGGACGATAGTCCGGGTGGTGGTCAATAAAGATATCAAAATAGTAAAAGAAAACTATTTATTGTTAACCAATTTTCGCCCCACTTTGCTGTTCGATTGTAGTTAAAAGGACAACTGTAAAGTTTGTAAACAATAAATAGTTTACTATTATGTTACCTTTATTGACCGCTACCCTGATTATCATCCTACACTCTACTTCATAAGGTCAACTCTTTTCTTCCTTAGATTATTTAGTTTTAATAGTAATAAGTGTTTATTATTTGATGATTAATATAGTATGAATAGGAAGCCCCAAGCAAAAATTAGCTATAACAAATACTTCCAAGAGTAGTATTTGCGAAAAATTATAATTTTAAATAAACAGAAGATGGTTAGGGTTGCGGTCAAAAAGAACAAAAATAGTTTTCAACAATTTAGTATGAACAGTCCTGATATGACCCTTGACCGGATAGGACTGAAACGTTGCTAAAATGTGGAATATATATAAT
>NW_027107986.1:463822-500453 GCF_000696795.3 Halyomorpha halys | reverse complement strand
CGAATAAAATTAATTACAAAATATATTATATAGTTTTCTTTTAAACAATGTGGGTTGAGTGTTCTACTAAGGAGACCTTTTCCTCGATCAATTTGATTAATATTTAATAATTAAAAATGTTCTAATTACGGAAGGACTTTAATAAAATTGATTTCTAATCCTTCATTCAAAAAATAAGTTCCAATTAATCAATACAGACGATATTACCTAATTATTAATTTGGAGTTAATTATTTCTATTTCTTAGACTTTTAGCTAGGACTATTTTATTATGAAACAAAGGAAAGTATAGCGTGCTTAGAAAGGGCATCGTACCTGAATATTAAAAAAAAAGTCTTTCTTCAGCCAATTATTTTCTTTTCTTTCTTTCCTCTTTTTTTATGAAAAAAGATTTTACATTAATAAGAATGCTTTATAGCTTGCACGCCAACGTCTGCGGCTTAATAATTTTTGTTCAAGTCAACTTTGGAAGCTTATAGAACATACTCAATACAAAGCATTTTTTTTTCATTTAATTACTAAAAATTATTGAAGTGGCAATTTTAATAATGGTTAGAGCGCCCAAAGGTTCGTTGCCTTCACAGTAATCAATCCTTGCCTATGTCAAGATTTATCCCGTCCACGTTTACCTTTAGTTTCAATGCTGATAATCTTTTTTGCATTTCCTTCTTCGTCCCGAACCTTATCTACACACGCTGGTATTTATAAATCATTGTGTATGAATAATTTATAATTTATAAATATTTAGGAAAATATGTGATAAATGTAATGAAGTAAATAATAAAAATAAAATAATAATATAAATAAGGGAACTATATTTATGAATGTAATTGAAATATTTATGAAGCCAATTTAAAAGGAACACCACATTTTAACCTTATTTTAACATTTTTCTATTCAAGATACTTAAACCTCTTAAGATATGGAAATGAAATTAACGTAATAAATAATCTGGGATATTTAGGACTTCAACATTTTAAAAATACCCATCCTCCCACTGTCCTATCTCTCTGTTACCTATCATGAGAAAAATCCTTGAGAAATTAATCTTGAAACGCCTGTACCTCATCCTTGATTCCTACCACATAATCCCAGATCACCAGTTTGGACTCCGAACATCCCACCCCACTATCCAGCAAAGCATCGTGTGGTTGATGTCTCGTCTTCATTGGAGCGTGGAATATACTGCTTGGGAGTCTTTCTTGATGTAAAACAGATTTTGATCGAGTCTGGCACCCAGGGCTACTATACAAGATCCGTAAAATCCTACCCCCTACATTCTTCCTCATTATCCGTTCTTATCTCTCTGATAGATTATTTCAAGTGAATCACAACAGCGCTTATACATCCTATATACAGTTTTTACAGCTGACATACCAACCCATCCTCACTCTGTTCTCACCACGTCTGCCGATGATAAATGTCTATTGTCAGTGAACAATGATCCTTGCATTGTATCCCGAAACTTCCAATCCCACATCACCACCCTTGAAAATGGTGCAAAAACTAGAGGATTAAAATAAATTCCAATAAATCCCTTCGTCGTAAACCCATGACCTCTTGCCCCACAGTATCCTTTAATAATACTCCACTTATTCCTGTCGAACAGATCCGTTACTTAGGACTACATCTGGACAAACGACTGACAGGGAATCCTCATACAAGACTGCTCGTCGATTCCGACTATTATAACATTTACTAGACAAACGGTCTAAACTGCCAATCCATTACAAAAGACTGATCTACATTACTATTATAAGGCCTATCTGGACATACGGAGTTGAGCTTTGTGGCTCAACTAAAACATCAAATTCCTCCCGAATCCAATCCTTCGTAAAATCCTTAATGCTCCTTACTTTGTCACGAATCAAGTCATCCATCAGGACCTCAATGTCTCATATGTTGCCGATTTGGCCAGAACTAGAAACCAATCCTTCCATAATAAACTTCCCAACCACCCAAACCAACTCGTTTCTAACCGGGCTTTTCCTTCACTACCTAATGATCCTCCTAGGCGCCTGAAAAAAAGATGGCCTCGAGATCTTCTGCTCTAGAAATGTTATTGGAGTTCTATCAATGGATAGATTCTCCACATGTTTTTATCATGTCATTATGTCGCCTACAGCTAATTTACTTGTTGTATATATTTTTATACAGTTGTAAATAACAATAAATAAATTATTAAAAAAACATTTAAGAGAAAAAAATCACTCCTAAATTGAACCACAATGGAAGATCACTGAAGTAATTTGTTTTCTCAGCTCACACGCTGTTGAGAATTTGTCAGGAACTAACAATGTGGTAAAACTAGGAAAATCTTGGACTCCAAGTTCTGAAATATATGTGATCCTTCAGATTAGAGATGGTGCCCTTTAAATTATTTTCTCAATAATTTAGTGACATAAGCAGGCTAATTAAAGACATTAGTTTATGTAATACTTGTAAAGTAACATTGACAAAAAAAAAAGTAATAACACTCAAAAGAGAGTGTTCGTCAAAATATTGAGTAACATGAAAGATTTGAGCAACACAGGAAATCGAAAAACGTTAAAAACATTTTAACAACACTACAGCACTGTCCCAATATAGTATAAAACTGAAACTCAAGTTTGACTTTATTAACCTAGTAATTGTAACATTTGTTATGTGAATTAGCTCTTTGGCATAACTCCCTTACCTGCTATAAGTTAGTTGAATACAGTTTTATGCTAGATGCTAACCTGTTTGTTTTGTTTTCCTTTTCCAACATTAAAGAACCCTATTGTTTTCTTAAGAACATTTCAGCAATACTAGATACAGTTAATTAATTTAAAATTAGGAAAATAACATTAGCTCTAAACTTAACTAAAAAGATAGAACAAGTAGACAATTTTAAAACTGATACAAATAATTTAAGTGTAAACTACACAGATATAATAAATAAATTATAAATATAAAATGGTAAACCATCTAGATAGTATGGTGTTGCATTATAGTAATTTGGAAATGATGATTTTGTCGCCGTGATTAAATAGTGAACTTAATAGAAATTCTATCTTTGTAATAGAGGCAAGGAATATTAAGCATGGTAATCCATCAGCAATCAACATTATCAATTTAACCTCAATAAAAATATAGTAATAATAAAATTTAAAAAATATATACATATTCTGCTTATTTTAAATATGTAATTTAAATTTTCAAAAATTGTAGACAGAAATATGTATTTATATGTATTGTGATTTTATAAGATGAAAAGATAAAATACCAAAAATCGAAATTATAGAAAATGGTAATAAGGTAATTCAAGTTTTTGAATTATTGTTATGTTGTTTTCATAATTTTAAATTGGTTATTGTGAATTAAAGTATGCCTGATGATGGTGTGATGGCTCCGAAATGTTAAAATGGGTAAACGTGTGATAAAATAAATAATAATTCACCTTAAAACGTATATTTCCGAGGAGAAGAAAAAACAGTGAAACGCTGGAAAAGACTGATCAGTCAATGTCTTATGATATAATGGAAATGAGGTTAAGATGGGCAGGACACGTGGCTCGAAGCAATCCATCACGATGCTTCTACACAACAATGAATACCAGTATAATTGGCCATCACGTGGGAGGCGAAGATAGATGGTAGGTGTGGTCAACGAAGAACACAAGTAATTAAAATCTTATTAGTGCCAACATTTTGGTCAGAATTTTATGCCTTCGTCAGGGCTAAGAAAAAAAACAAGATACCAACCATAATGAAAAAAAATATAGAGTAACTAGAGAATAAGAAATATAAACAGACAAAATAGATACATGTAGAGACTGTTGGAAGAAAAAGTATAGTCTAAGTACTATAAAAATATAAAACCTATATGAGTATACGAGGAGAAGATGGTTGGGGTGCGGTCAAAATAAAACACAAATAAGTTAATGTAAATAAACTTATTAATGTTACATTACTTAGTTAATGTTACATT
Organism: Halyomorpha halys; assembly: GCF_000696795.3. Lineage (NCBI taxonomy): Eukaryota > Metazoa > Arthropoda > Insecta > Hemiptera > Pentatomidae > Halyomorpha > Halyomorpha halys. The sequence continues at coordinate 496,503 of NW_027107986.1, read as the reverse complement.
AAACTTATTTAAATAAGTTACATTAACTTATTTGTGTTTTATTTGACCGCACCCCCAACCATCTTCTCCTCGTATAAGTCATCCACGGTCAACTATCTCTCATAACTATATGGGTATATTATCAGAGCTAAATAAAGGCTATATTCTAAGAGCTTTTATCTTTTAATATTCCTTAGAACACACATTTTCTTCTAACAATATTTGTGTATCTATGTTGTCTGTTATTTTTAAGTTATTATGTATTTCATTTTTTACATTATGGTTGTTATCTTGTTTTTTTTCTGAGCCTCGATGAAGAACTGAAATTCTGGCCGAAATGTTGGTATTATTAAGTTTTTATTTCATTAACTGTTACATTTTGGTTGTATCTTTATCAAACAACGGACTCGTAGAGCGGAGTGTCCAAACACTGAAGAGAAGGTCGAAAGCCACAGCAAGCGAGCCAGGAACTATGTCTGAGAAAGTGCAAAGAATCCTTTTTCGCTACAAAGCTACACCCCTTTCATGTGGGTTCCCACCGGCAGAGTTATACCTGAACAAGAAAATGAAGATTAAACTCGACCTTGTTTTTCCAAGCACAGAGCAGAAGTCGACCAGTTCTTCTGATTGCAGCCCATCTCTGAAAAAGGGAGCTAGGGTTCAGGCTCGACTTTATCAGAACAATAGGAATACCTTTTGCAACAGTCAGCCAGTGCTTGGGCTCTCGGCATTATTTAATCAACTTGACTCAGGACGCACCTTAAAACGTCACATTAATCAACTGGTTTTAACTGCTGTGGCTGAGCCACAGGATATTCCTCAATCTCAGGGAAAGAGCATTACATCAGGAGGTAACCGCACTACTCGCCATGTTATCGACGCGCCTCAGCAATTGCCTAAAATATCACCAATCCTAGATAAATCATGGGAGCAAATCCAACCCTCTACTGCCAACTCACTATCACTTACACGACGACTGATCCTGAATCAGACTCCCCCTGCGGGTGAGCCATCCACAGACTTGGGAAATGTTGACCCGGAACAGAATCTAACTCCAGCCATCCAGACTTCAGGTAAAAATGAAGTAATGTTTTCTTCGATCCAACACCGCAAGATTCCTCAAATTAAAACTCACCCGTTTGTATTCCCCGAACTATGCTTGGCAGACTAATCAATTTAGATTTAGTAATTATGAGTAGTTTTTATTAAAGTAATCAACAATTGGGGTGAAATAACTTAATTTTTTCTACTATTTTTTTCTTTTCCTATTTTGTTAATTACAAAATAATACGTTTATCTTTTATTTATATAAAATTTTTATCTATCTTAATTTTTAAATAAACGAATTTTTATATATTGTATTGTTAATTTTTTAATATTTTATAAATAGTATTATTTTATTATGTTTGAATAGTTAAAAGTTATACTAATTTTTTGTAGTTAGTGATATTGTAGTTAGCACACTAAGGTTTTATATTTCTATTTTTTATTTTTATACGATTTCTCTTGTTTTTACTCAAATTATCTTTGTTATTTTGTTTATCATGCCAACCCCCTCGGTATGTCTTTAGAAAAGAAGTGAGCAAATAAAAAAAACAAAAAACAATCAGATAATTAACCATTCAACTAATTTTATTCATTTAATTAATTTCAGGTCCAAAACAGACATTTCATAAGAAAAAAAAAACGGCTCAAAAAGTTTGCTATTATATAGCACTCTCGTGGGAGCTGGAAATGATAAATGTTCTTTCCACAGATACAGCTTACAGAAGAGCCAGGGACGTCATTATTCCAATGCGAAAGGGGGAAAAAAAGTAAAAAAGAAAAAGGTAGCGGTGCAATGAAGAAATGAGGCAACTGCTCATTAGAGATGTACGGGCCACTCAGCCTCCAGGATCAATAGTTCCCTCCTACCTAGCTCTAATCATCCCTAAAGTCCTCCGCACCTTTCTGTAAATATCTCCAGTAGAACCTCGCTTATCCGTTCTTGTCCGAGGCATTGCAAAGTGGACTGAAACGTCTAGTACATGATCGAAACTCGAAACATCAACTATACATTTCATTGTCGTGTAACTAATACATAAAAAATCCCTGTGACCTCCTCAGAGCATATATATGGACTCATGAAGTTAAATTAAAATTATTCCTAAGGTTTCAACTTTATACGTTTTTGAGCAAGGCTGTTTGCTCACACATCGAATTTTTTTTTTCCACTGAGAATCTATACAGCCCCAGAGTGGGAATTTCAAGATTCATTTCTTGTGGCTGGCGTTAAATATATTTTAACTGTCCCAGGTAAAATACGATCTCACAACCTTCTTCGAGTATTACAAGAGCCGGGAAGAAAAAAAGGCAGTTATTTCACCCCAATTTTTTATTACTTTAATGAAAACTATGTCTGATTACTAGTCAAAACTGATGAGTCTGCCAAGTATAGGGAGGGGGAATAAAAAATTGCAGCAGTTTCAAAACCTTTAAAAAACATTAATTTTTCATTCGAAGCTTAAAAACTACCAACAACACTAGAAAATCTAAAAGAACATTATTTAAAGGAGAGTAAATTTTCTGAAATATTATATAGAGCTAATAAATAGAGCTATTTACGTTCAATAGTTCCTGAAATATAGCTTTTTAAAAACCAACATTTCTTAAAAATCTACTGAAAGATTAGTTGTTAGTTAATTTATTTTGAGAAATCTATATCTCAGGAACTATGTGACGTATAGATATATATTAGCACTATAATTATAGCTAGTTTAACGTACTATATTGTAGTTTATGACCTATACCTTCCTAGGATTAGTATTTTTCATGATATTTCCTAAAATAAATTGATTTATAGTTCTTCGGACAATAAGTTTGAGTTTTGAAAAACTTTATTTCAGAAACCATAGGACGAACAGATGTCTGTCACCACTGAAATTGCAGCTAGTTAAATTTACAATAAAATAGTTCATAAAGTTTATCTTTGTAGGAGTAGCAATTTTTATGATATTTGACAAAATAAATTCACAAACTGTTAATTTCTAGTTGTTCGGATACAATGTTTGATTTTCGAAAAAATATATCTTTAGGTCCATAAGACACATATGTGTCTGCTAGCACTAAAAATAAAGGAAATTTAACTTACTATAAAGTAGTTTCAGACACTTATCTTCGTAGGGGTAGTAGTTTTTATGATATTCACATATGAATATAAATTTGGCAAATAAAAATCTGTCCGAATAACTATACAATTTATTTTAGCAAATATCATGAAAACTACTACTTTAACGACGATAAACGTCCTAAACCACTTCATGACCCATTAAACTAGCAATAATTTGAGCTAACAGACGTCTGTACGTCAAATGGTTTTTGGGATCTAGATTTTTCAAAATAAATTCACTAACTACTAATCATTCAGTACGTTCTGTACTAAATTTTTATGAAATATTGCTTTTTAAAAAGCTATTTCTCGAGAACTATTGAAGGTAAATAGATCTATTAAGGCTTACAGTTCAGAAAATTTACTCTATTTTAAATGATGTTCTCTTAGATTTTCTAATGTTATAGTTTTAAAGATATAGAGCTCCGAATGAAAAATTAATTATTTTTAACGTTTTGAAAAAGCCGCCATTTTTTATTTCCCCTACGTATACTTGACAGACTCATCAATTTTGACTAGTAATTATACATAATTTTTATTAAAGTAATCAAAAATTGGGGTGAAATAACTTACTTTTTTCTCTTTATAACTTAATAACTTACTTGAGTTCTTGTACTACAGCTAAGCTCTGAGTGATTCTCCTAGCCCTTGCCCGTTCCCCTTTCAGGTCCTACACCGATAATCTTGTTAGGCTTGGTTATTTGGACTTAAGTGACCTTAATCCTGAGTACAAATAACCAAGTCTTACAAAATTAACTCCAGTAATTAGCCCAACTCTATAATAAAAAAGTGACCGAAACTTAGAATACATATTTAAGGTGGATGGGATGTGAAAAAAACTTTTTCGATAGAATCGACTAACAGGAAGTGAAGTAGAATCGATTTTTTCGCTATTTTTTTATTTTCTCAAAAACGGCTCTACTAATTTTAATAAAAATTAGCTTGTCAATGTGCAAGCAAGTGATTTTAATATCAGCTAGGTTTGACCTCTATTGACATATTAAAACAGAGCTTAAAAGCCAAATTTTCATAAATATTTTCATCCAAAATATCTTTAATTTTTTTTTAAACAATTAACTAATTTGCATTGTCAACAGTAATTAAATATGTATAAATATTTATTACACTCCGTTTCATAAAAGTACATAGTTCATGAAATTGATTATGAGAGTAAAGGAAAAAAAAGTAGTCCTTTGCACTGTCATTGTCCCAAAAGAAAGTCGTAATTAATTATAAACGTAAACGTTTTACTAATTGTATTTTAGACATCAGACTTATTGAATAGGTCTGTTCCAATGACAACTTTTTAACTGTCAACTGTACAGAAAATGGCACAGCCCGAGGTTTTCTCCCAAAACTTGTACCACGCATACTACGTACAGTTCTTGAAAGTAAAAAGTGTTTTTAAAGCATAACTACTATTTATACTTAATGATACCAGTTTATCTCGAGGTGAAATTGGTGTTTATGTTGGATTACCCACTAAATCACATTTTTGCTAAAAATTCATGATCAAACAAATTATAAGTTAGTAATCAGAAGTTTTCAATCAATGAAACGAAGTTTCATAATGCAGATTGAGAATCATAATTACTGCTATATTTCAACTTTACACCTACAATGAACAATAAATAATTTTGGATTAGATTTTTTTAATAATGCTCTTTACTACGGCAGTCAATTTAATGTGTTGGAATTTTCAAAAGAGGATTTTAAACCCTTATTAAAAAGAAGAGATAGAATTAATTGAAAATATATTGTTATTTAAATCCTTTAGAACTTTAATTAATCGATTTTTATAAAAAAAAACATGAATAAAATAAATTGTTATTTTAACTTACCTCTAAGCAAAATTTCCGAATTTGAAATTTGAACTAAAGGCGTAAATAATGTTTAAATTATGAAACCATACATGGCAAAATAGAAGCTGGAATACCCACAAGTTAAAACATTTTTCGACTTACAAAAAAATATTAAATTTCGTTCTATTTTTTTTTTTTTTTTTTTTTTTAAACAATTTATTTATCTCTTTTTATAACTAACTTACTTATTTAACTCTTTTTTATTTTATTTTTTGGTTTACTTTTTAATTTTTATAATAAATAACATTTTAAAAATCAGATTATTGATTAATAGTCTACTAGGAACGTTTAAATAACAGTCATTGAACATGTTACCAATGGATACTTTCTTAAAAATAACAGCTATTTCATAATATCTATAAAGAAAATTTACATGGATTTCTAATAACATTGATAAATAATTAAAAAAAAAAAAAAGCCAAGCAAAATTATCGCATAGTCGTTTAACTTAGGTGTAGTTGATGTTCCCGTAGGAATGCCACCAGAGTCTCCTCAACTCCTAGGAATAGGACGTTGAAAGCCGTCCAATAAAAACAAATAACTCATGCGATCGGGATTTATAATTAGCTACCTTAACACTAATTTAAACAATTTCAGTAGTTTAAATTTCAAATCAGTACAGATAAGCCATATTATTTACATGTTACTATTCGTTTTGAGTGGTTTAGTCCAGATGTAGGACAGACTTGAGGAACTTAAGAGTTATTGAACCAATAAAGCATTAAAAAAAAAAAAAAAAGAGTATAGATAGAAGAAAAAAATAAAATAAAAGAACCAAAAATGATAAAAGAAAAGAAGTCATATACATACTATTATTATACATTATTTACTCGACTACGCTTATATTTCGTAAGATTTAAAAAAATTGTCTAAATAGATTTAGGTAAGTATGCTGTGTAACTAACACAGTTGGGCATCAAAGCCTTTTTATTTAATAAAGTTTTTCCCTCTTCACTGTTAAAATATTTACTAGCACTTACTTTCCAAATGAGCGATTCACAAGACTTGATCGACAAAGTACAATTTTAACAGAAATAATAATATTTCTCGTTCCAAAATTTTAATATTTTTATTTTGCAAAAGTATGACGGAAATATAGGTTAATTAAAATAACCATTTATTCCACACTGATTCTTCCAAATGAAAGGCTTAGATGCAGGTTAAGTAAAATTAAAAAATTGATTGTTTAATGGCTATGTTAGCATGACAACAGTATCAGACTGAAAAGGGGAAAAACTGGGCATGCGTCTGCAAGTCAAACTGATCTTAGAACAGATTTTTTAATTTACGCGGTTTTAATAATTTCCCACCACCTTCTTCGACTTTATATTTTTTAAGTCACTTTTTCTCAAACCATTGGCCTTCCAGCGATATATAATACGTCAATATTACCACTTTTATTTCCGGAAATGTGTTTTCAACGCGTAAAAAATATTTTTCCTCCTATCACCTAAAGTTAGTTTTCAAATCCTTTCATAGTTTATATTTATCCGTTTTTAAGGCTAATACGAAATTGTTAATTTTATCAATTAAACATAATCAATGGTACTTAAGAAGATTTTGAAATTAGTAGCTCTGTCAGACTCATTCGATGTGGATAAGACCTAGCTGATATTAATGATTAATCTAAAAAAAAAATTCAAAAATAGAGTTTATTAAGTGGTACTTTTGTAAAAGTTACAAAGGTCAAAACGAATAAATTTTACCGAAAAAGTTGCTGTTATATCCCAGGCATATATATATATCCATCTTAAATACGTAATTTCATATTCTTACGAATTTTTGTTTTTGAGTATGTTCTCACACAGAACATTTTGTGAAACTGTTAATTCGACTTAGTACACTTAAAAACGTGTATTTCCACTGAAAACTCGAATTCGAAATTTTACACTATCGCGATACTTTCCCTAACTATACATTCCATATATAGGTAGGCAAGTTAATGTAATTTTAGCTATAATAATAAATGTGAACTGCTAAAAGGGGTCAGGGGTTAAGTACTTTGTAAGGAAGTACTGTTATAGAACAACGGTTGTAGAGGTGATTATTCAGAACGACGCTCAACCACCAGATTTTTCCTCTATTATGAGGCTGTACCCCAGGAGGGTATGTTACAGTACGGCTTTTGGGCCAAAATATAGAAATAAAAGAAGTATTGAGGGGCTTTTCCTCTACAATTAATAAGTAATAAAAATGCATACCATTAGTCTAAGGTTAAATAATTGTTTAACCTAATTAATTAACAGATCACTGATTTAATATGATTATTAGATAGTTTATATTATTAAAAACACCAACTTCACTAAGCCAAATTTCTCTCAAATTTTTATTTTAAGGACCTAAAAATTATTTTCACATTAATACTATACTACCTCCTCAAATAATATCGATATTTTTGAACATGCCGTAATCATTGAATTATCAAAATTCTTTTAAATTGTCTATTTGTTAAATTTAAATTTGTCTAATTTATTAAACCATGTGAAAGTAATTAATCCTGGGATATCTTAGGTGGGATATAGAGCTGCCACTACTGTCGGATCCTCCATCCATCTCTGCCTCTTGCAATTTCAAGAACTCTGAACCACACCTGACCTGCTTTACGCTCCTTCTTTTCCATGGTTCACCTCCAGAATTCTCTCACACTTCCCCGCTTTCGCTGGACTTGAAGGTATTATTAGAGTTATATTAGTATTATGTTTTCTGAGGACTTGCACAAGCCCTTTGCAATCTAGAAGATTTATTACCTTATTGCTTTGTTTTAACTAGGTTAACTTCCAAAGATCGACATTGGAATTTCCGGCCACCAAATGTTCTATTTATTTCTATGACATCTGTTTATATAGGTATTTGAGGAAGACCCCTCACACGTTTTGAATAGGATATCAAGATCCTGAAATATATCGGCAAACTTATTAAATAGTAATGTCTCTGAACTCAATCAGTCTCACTAGATAGAGTGAACACAGTCTCCTCAGAGCTACTCCATTTTTGCTCTGATTCAACAAATCACTAAAGGTGAATAGTGTCGGCCCACACCCAAGTAGAGGTGCGAAATAATATTTCAATATATATTTTTTTTAATTTTAACATTTTTCTTTTGCAAAAGTATGACAGAAATATAGGTTAACTAAAATAACCATTTATTCCATACTGAATCGTGTTTGAATCAATATTTATAAAATAATCATTTATGGAGATGGTTATCCTTCCAAATGAAGGGCTTAGATACAGGTTAAATAAAATTAAAAAGTGATTATTTAATAACTATGTTGACATCTTTTGCAAGCAGTTTTTTTTTTTTTTTTTTTTTTTTTATGGTTTACTGGTTCTATTGACTCTTAAGTTGTTCAAGTCTGGCATATATCTGGACTAAACCACTTAAAATGAATAGTAACATGGCTCATCTGTACTGATTTGAAATTGAAACTACTAGAAATGTTAAAATTAGTGAAGGTAACTATGTGATTTTTTGATTAGTAATTTGATAAGTACCCTTATTAAATAAATTAAATATCATTCATTGAACATTGATAACAATGTTCAACGAATACTATTTAATGATCCCGAGGCTATTAATCAATAATATGATTGCCTTAATATTAATTATTATGAAAATTAAAAAGTAAACAAAAGAAAAAATTGTTTTACACTAAATAAGTCAACGAAAAAAACTAAATTTACTTTTTAGTAATCTTTAACTTATGGGTATTACAGCCGTTATTTTACCATACACCCAGGCAGAGGAGAAGAGGGAGGGTGAGGGAAGAGGAGAATATGCACTATATAAACCTCAATAGTACACCAACAATCCACAACCAAGTAAAATTTTAATATAATTTATTATTCTACGTAGCCCCATTCAAATCAATAATCGAAATTGAATTTAGCAAACTTAACTAAACGATAATGTAGTTTAGTTATAGTTTATTAACTCATATTATAGTTTAACTTTTTTAATGAGTTGAGATTTCCATTGAAATTTTTTATTCATATTTAGAATTTTTTTTTTAAATAAGAAGAATTTCCTTTAACTTCATTGTTACATTTATAGTAAGGTTAATCTTGTTCACAATTCACTTCAACCCAATAAAATATTTACATATCTTCCAGTATTAAAATTTTAATTATTAATATTCATATTTAGCATTTTATAATACAGTTAACAATGCAAAATGCTTAATTATTTCAAATTAATAAAATTAAATGTACTTTAGAGGAAGACTTTCTGAAAATTCGTCATGTAATCACAGTTTTATTTATGGCTATTTACAACTGTACATTATAATCGATTTAGTAAATTTGATCTCAGCTAAATTGGAGTGTTACAGGCTTGTAGAGAAACAACCCATTGGTAGCACTCTAATGACGTTTTACAGTAGCAGGTCTCGTGGCCATCTTCTTTTCAGGCACCTCGGAGGATTGTCAGGAATGAAAGAGGAGGCAAGGTTAGAAACTAGTGGGTTTGGGTGGTTAGGGAGTTTGTAATGGTAGGAATGATATCTGGTTCGGCCTAGATCGGTTATATATGGAACATTAAGGTCTTTATGTATTATTTTATTTGCGACAAAATAAGAAGCATTGAGGATTTTACGAGGGATTTAATGATTGTAATGAGAGGAATTCGAAGTTTTAGTGGAGCCCCAAAGCTTAACTCTATATGTTCAGATTGGCCTTATTACAGTCATGTAGATCAGTCTTTTGTAATGGATTGGAAGTTTGTCCAGTAAGTGCTGTAATAGTCGAAATCGACGTGCAGTTTCCTGTATTTTCAGTCTAGTATGAGGATTCAATGTTAGTCGTTTGTCCAGATGTAATCCAAGGTAGCGGATCTGTTCAACAGGGGTAAGATCAACATTATTAAAGGAGACTCTAGGACAGTCGGTAGATTTACGACGACGCGTAAAGGAGATTTGATGGGATTTGTTGGAAATTATTTTAATCCTCCAATTACGACACCGTGCTTCGAGGGCTGTGATATGGGATTGGAGAGTTTGGGATGCAATCAAAGGGTTATTATTAATATTCGGTAGGTTTACGACGACAGGTAAAGGTGATTTGATGGGATTTATTTTAATCCTCCAATTACGACACCGTGCTTCGAGGGCTGTGATATGGGATTGGAGAGTTCGGGATGCAATCAAAGGGTTATTATTAACAGCGAGCCCACATGTGTCATCAACATATGTGGTGAGGATAGTATTAGGATTCGTTGGGAGGTCAGCTGTGTAGACTGTGTAGAGGATGGGACCGAGAATACTACCTTGAGGAACACCAGCGGACTGAGAATAGAGGGATGAACGGTGAAGAGGGTTTGTTTAGGAGAATGAGGGGTGCTTGTAAAGCAGTCCCGGGTACCAGAATCGATCAAAGTAACCACTGTTGAATTATTTAAATGATGATAAGACGTAGCTAATATTAATAATCACTTAATTGTAGATCGATATACTCGATAGAGTCTAGTCAAAATCGATGGAGCCATAGACTGATAATTTCGACTGAAAAATTTGCATACATACACAGACCCTTTTGCGGGATTTTATTATTGGGACTCACGAGACCTCAAAGCGTAAAAACTGACAAAGCATAAACGGTATCTTTCCTTTCGCTCTATCTCATTTCAATGAAGCTGTTTCTTCTTATTACATGCTTATATACCTGCCCTCTTACAGTCCACAATTACTAATTATCAATTACCTTTGAGAGCGAAACTATAACACCGATATGTTCACTCATAAAATGAATTTATTTATTAAAAATAATTAATTTATTTCTTTAAACAATTATAAACTTGTTTGATTGACCCATGATCTTATTATATAGCCATATCATATTTTTCTCACAGACTTTAGTGTTATCAATGACATTCCCGCCACTACTGTGTCTAAGAAAACCGACTTTAAAGAAACTGATATTTGACGTATCCACTTTGATCAGGTTCGCAACCTAGGACCTAATTTGGACACGTGACGGAAATAGAACCATCCAACGAGACAGAAATTACAAGAAACTAGCAACTAAAAAAATTGGCATTATAATTTAAAAATTGGCACTTTTATCAATAAATTCTTTAAAGGCGTTAGTTAATATGTTACCTCGGGTAACACATGTAACGGTAGACATTTCAAACGAACGTAAAAACCATGAGAATGTGAAATGAGATAATTAAAGTAATGATAATCGTGAAGTATGATTATCTTTGTATAAGTTTGAATGAGCTTCCGATTCTATGTCATGTTTATGATATCTTATATGCTTGTAAAAGAGATATGAATATTAATTATAAAAAATATATCAACTAAATGAGCGCTCTTGACGTGATATAAATGATATGAATATTTTCATCATTTAGAATTTTTATTTTTAGCTGTCGAAGGTTTTTTTTTTACCTAGCATTAGTCAGAAATTTAGATGATTCATACCTCAAAATAGCTACAACTATTAATGTTAATAACAAGGTGGGATAAACTCGAGTCATAATTATAGACAAATTTATTTATTTAATTATTTACTAGCGTTTAAAATTATTTTAACCATAAGTGATATGATATAAATAATCAATACAATTCAAGTATTTATGAACTTTAATGGCCATTGACAACCGAGAGTACATGAAGCATTAGCTTTGAACACGACCTATCCATGATTAGATCCTTATTATGAATTATATGTTAACACAAAGCCTCAAAACACAGTAAATGAAAAAAACAACCAAGATTCTTCAATACAGCCTTATCTAGACAGAAACACATATGATCACATAAATGCAGACCTGAGATAGCTCATATTTCATCAACAGTATAAAAGAGACTGACCAAATAAAGATAGTACATACGAAAATAGTTCAACATATCACCTGTTTGAAATAGTGGCAAAAAAAAAGAAAGGATTTTTAAGTTATCATAACCGAACGATACAAGAATGACTCCTGTTTCCGTATTCAATAACAACTTGCCCGTAGGGTGCGATAGAGGAGAATACACAATGCGCCTGTCACAAAATTTCACTTACCATCTTGAAAGGCGAAAATATCAAACAATAAATTTTTATATGTGTATATATAGTTGACCGTAAAAATTGATATATAACAAGATGGTCAGTGTTGCAGTCAAAAGAGAAAGAAAATAGTTTACAACTATTTATTTTTCCGACGTTTCGCCCCACTTAAAGAAACAAAGTGATACAATGATAAGAATAAAAAAATACAAAGATAAGATACAATGATAAGAATAAAAAAATACAAAGATAAGATACAATGATAAGAATAAAAAAATACAAAGATAAGATACAATGATAAGAATAAAAACAAGTAACAATGGCAAGAGTAAAAATTTCTTTATAAAAATACGTAATAAATAATAATAATGATATTATTTATTTTATTTTTATTTTTTTTATTTTATTTTTTTTTATTATTCTTTCATGACGTTTATTTTATCTCTATAATTATTTTTTTTCCCTCCCCGTATTGTTTTTGTTTTATGTGCATCTTCTGTACTTTTTTAGCTTTATATTTTACGTATTTTTATAAAGAAATTTTTACTCTTGCCATTGTTATTTGTTTTTATTCTTATCATTGTATTATTTTGTATCTTTTTAGCCCTGATGGAGCCCTGCAAAGTGGGGCGAAACGTCGGAAAATAAATAGTTGCAAACTATTTTGTTTCTCTTTTGACCGCAACCCTGACCATCTTCTTATATATAAATAAATTATTATTTTTCTGTTGTTATAAACAATCTTATTTTAGTGTTTCCCAAAGGTGAATAACGACTATCAAATTCGTTCCGGCCAATACTACAACAGTTTAACAAAATTATACAAAGCCGCGTAAGTTAGATTGGTTCGTGAGAGATCGGGCACAACCCGCTATCTCTGATTTTCTAGTCTAAATTATTTTCTCTGTTCTCCCCTTTCGTTAATTAAAAAAATTCTTTATAGTTCATAATAATTTGTTTTTATTACTGTTAACAGAACCAAATTTAATTTAAGTGAATTATTGAAAAAAAAAAAAAAATTTCATTGGTAATTCACATCATAATGCGTGAGTAGGTATTCAAGGAGATGGCACCCGGCTAGGGAAGGAAGAATAGGAGCGGAGAGAAGAATGCTGATAGAGAACTTTTATTATTACTTGTTTTTATTGGAAGGCATGAATTTATGATATTTTCTGCTTACTTTTCCTTCCGGATGAATTAGCAGCCTTCTTACATCAAACTTTAATTTTTATTAATTTGAAATTAATAAAATATTGTGAAGATTCGGCAGCCTGTCCATCTTCAGCTGTTGATTCTAAAAATGCCAACAAAGTGCTGATTATTATTTTACATTTAAAGTTTATTAATCATTTTGAAAAATAGAGGTCACTATATTTATTTTTAAAAAATTAAACTGACCATTAAATAACTATTCAAAGGTACTGATGTAAAAAAGAAATTAGGTTTGCAAAATTATCGACAGTAAATACTAAATAAATGTCTATTTGAAAATAAATAGTTAATAATTTGTTCCACTTCCACTGTTACTGGGTTATTATATTATATATGTCTACTGGGATTAATAAACATTATTAATATATCTATTTGCGTATTTGCTTGTACATCCCAGCTGTAGTAACTTTCGTGATGCATATTCCATACAACTTTTTTTTTTTTAAATATTTATTTATTGCTATTTACAACTGTACATTATAATACATTTAGTAAATCTGATCTAAGTTAAATTGGAGTGTTACAGGCGTGTAGAGAAACTACCCATTGGTAGCACTCTAATGACATTTTACATTAGCTGGTCTCGTGGCCATCTTCTTTTCAGGTGCCTCGGAGGATTGTCAGGAATGGAAGAGGATGCAAGATTAGAAACTAGGGGGTTTGGGTGGTTAGACAGTTTATAATGGAAGGAGTGATATCTGGTTCGGGCTAGATCGGTTACATAGGGAACATTAAGGTCTTTATGTATGATTTTATTTGTGACAAAGTAAGGAGCATTGAGGATTTTGCGAAGGATTTTGGATTGTTAGGACTGAATACGAGAGGAATTCGAAGGTTTTGTGGAGCCCCAAAGCTCAACTCCATATGTCCAGATTGGCCTTATTACAGTCATGTAGATCAGTCTTTTGTAATGTGTTGAAAGTTTAGACCGTTTGTCTAGTAAGTGCTGTAATAGTCGAAATCGACGTGCAGTTTCCTGTCTTTTCAGTCTGGTGTGAGGATTCCAGGTTAATCGCTTGTCCAAATGTAGTCCAAGGCAGCGGATCTGTTCGACAGGAGTAAGAGAAACATCATTAAAGGAAACTGTAGGGAAGTCAGTAGGTTTACGACGAAGGGTAAAGGTGATTTGATGGGATTTGTTGGAATTTATCTTAATCCTCCAATTACGACACCATTCTTCGAGGGCTGTAATATGGGATTGGAGATTTTGGGATAAAATTAATGGGTTATTATTAAAAGCGAGCACACATGTGTCATCGGCATACGTGGTGAGGATAGTTTTAGGATTGGTTTGAATGTCAGCTGTACAGATGGTGTAGAGAATGGGACCAAGGATACTACCTTGTGGAACACCAGCGGACTGAGAATTGAGGGATGAATAGGAACCATTGTGGTTTACTTGGAAAAATCTATCAATGAGAAAGGAACGAATGATGAGAAAGTATGTAGGAGGTAGGAATTTACGTAGTTTGTAAAGCAGTGTTCTGAAACAGCTCTAATTATATGTATGCATCCACAGTGAAATAAATTAAAAAAAAGAAACTGAAACGATCTCTTTCTGTCTATCCGAATAGGACAAAAATATTTCCATTTGCTGGGCATTGAGCAGTCGTTCTGCTGTCCTCGGCTCCATTCTATCACACGAATGTTTTTTTTATGTTTGGGATCATTCGGTTGTAAACGGTTCCCTCGGTTGCTAACTACCAGTATTCTGTTTTCGTTTCTAGAGCACTGCCCTAATAGGGACTGAATAGACGGAAACGTTGACTTATGAATTATTAACAGCGTTCAGAGCAACCGAAGTCTTTGTTTTGGAATCTTAGTAGTTTTTGTATCATTCTTTCTTTTAATGATTATGAAGAAATCATTATTCGTAGCGTAAAATACTAGGTTTTTATGAAGCGAAAAGAAGGATGATTGATAAGAACTACTGTATCAAGATGATCGTCCCCAAGAACTCAAGATTGAGTCGTAGCGTGATCGATTTAGTAGGGGAAGAGGAAAAGAGGGAAATGATATCGAGAACTTTGTCAATGTCTACGGCTCATTTCCTAACGTAATTTCATCCCTTCCTCAAACTATTCTTCAATTGGATTGTGATTCGTTTTCGGATTACTGGGATATAAGAAAGAATACGTCCATCCTTGCTTGATGTCAAAGCATACGTTACTGCCTTATCATTTAAAGGCGTTGATTCTTTAAGTATCCTTTAACCAATAGTCTATTAATTTATATATGCTAATAAAAATAATTATTTAAAATTGTAACGCATAGTTACTTTAAGGAAATGAAATGATTTCAGATTAATGTTTGCCCCTAAAAGGCACTTGAGACTTCTTTTCGGAACCAGTTAATAGACTAAAAGAAACAAAATGGTTACTTTTTTCCTTAAGGAGTTGTATTGCTTCATTGAACTTTAAGAGTGTTGGGAAGTGTGCCACATCAGTGATTGAGAAAGGCACGAACGAACATGGAGGGAAAGAGAAGAAGTATACTTTCTGATTGATGGTAGCAAAGTTCAGTTTAAAAATAATTATAAGTTTTCTGATAATTTCCATTCTACTCCTGTTATTCTTTTATTTCTAGATTGCTTCTTTCCCAAGTATAAAAGTAAATGTTATTTCAAAGGTGTTCAAATTATATCTGAGAATAAGAAGTAAATACAGTTTTAATCATTAATTCCTTTGTTAGAGGAAATTTTCGAGAACTGAGATTTACTACACACTAGAAATTAGGAATATTTATTTGGAACCAGTTCTCATGTCCTATATCCCTCGTTTTTTTTATCCCTTGTTGCCTTTGATAATCAACATCCTTTAGTAAAATATTTTAAATGAATCAAAAAATATATAAGGTAAAGGGGAGGGGTCCAAGACGGACTAAAATTTTAAAAATTAGACTTAGGAAGGCTATTAAAAATTAAATATTATACATAAAGTGTTGAACATTTGTGATTAGATACGGTATACAATTGCTTTTCACAAAGTAACGATGAAAATTACAAGTTAGCTCCTTTTATATTGAAAAACAAAAAAACGATGTTCCAATACAGGTACATGTACGCACTTATTCCGAATAGTTAGAGAGCCCAAGAGGAGATAGAAGCCAGTTATTTCACCCTAATTTTTTATTACTTCAATGAAAACTATGTATAATTATTAGTAGCAATTAGTGACTTTGCCAAATATTGTTAGGGGGAATAAGAAATGGTGGTTGATTCAAAACGTTTAACAAAAATTAATCTTTCATTTGGAGTTCTATATCTTTAAAACAACACCAGAAAACCTATTAGAATATCATTTTTGGGTTCAATAGTTCCCGAGATACAGTTTCTTTAAAAAGCAACTTTAAAATTTTTATAAAACATGTAATAAAAAATCAGTAGTTAGTTAATTTATTCAGTCTTTGTATCAGGAACCTGTAGAAGTACAGATGTCTTTTAGCGCTTGAATTAAAGCTATTTTAATGTGCAATAAAGTAGGCTATAAAGTTTATCTTCGTAGAAATAGTAATTTTCATGATATTTGCCAAAAATAAATTCACAAAATGTTTATTTCTAGTTGTTTTGACAAAAGGTTTGATTTATGAAAAATATATCTCGGAAACCATTGAGACGTACAGATGTTTTGTCAGCACTCGAATTAAAGCTAGTAATAGAGAAGTTTATGTCGCTTATCTTCATAGGGGTAGATAAGTAAATAAAAATATTTTCATATGAATAATTATAGCAAATATTATGAAAACTCCTACGAAGATAAGTGTTATAAATTACTTAATAGTACGTTGAGCGAGCTTTAATTTTAGTGCTGGTAGACATCTCTACGTCTACCGGGTCCTGGAATATAGTTTTTCCAAACAACTAGAAATCAAAATTATGTAAATTCATTTTGATAAATACCATAACAACTACTCTGAAGAAGATAAATGTTATCAACTACCTCATGGTACATTAAACTAGCTGTTAAGTACAGTCTAATGATTCCTAAGATTTTCTTTTTCATTTATCAAAAATTTTATAGGAACAACCACAAATCAACATTTTGTGAATTTATTCTATCAAATATCATGAAAACTACAATCCGTACGAAGATAAACGTCATACAATACTTTTTTAGTATATTAGCATTAAAGTAACTAATTTTAATATGAATGCTAATAGACAACTGATTTCTGAGATATAGGATTCCTAAAATAGATTCACTAACTTTTGATATTCCGTTATGAAATGTTGCTTTTTAAAAACGGTTTCTCGGGAACTATTGAACGTAAATAAATCTTTTGAGGTTCATATTTTAGTCAATTTACTTTATTTTAGATGATGTTCTATTAGGTTTTCTAGTTTTGTTGGTAGTTTTAAAGAATTTTAAGAAAATTAATTTTTTTTTAACGTTTTGAAACACCTGGCATTTTTATTCTCCAGCCTACACTAACACCTATAGTTAGTAGACTCGTCAATTTTAACTAATAAATATATACATAGTTTTATTAAGGAAAAATTAAGGTAAAATAACTGATTTTTTCTCCTCTTTGGCTCTTGGACTATTTGGGATAATAGTACAAGAGCCCAAGAGAAGAAAAAAGTACTTTTCCTACGAAGGTAAAGGTCATAAACTTCTTTAAAGTCCATTAAACTAGCTTTAATTTGAGTGCTAATAGACATCTGTACGTCACATAGTTTCTGAGATATAGATTTCTCAAAATTATTTAACTAACTACTAATCTTTCAGTAGATTTTTAAGAAATTTTACTTTTTAAAAAGCTATATTTCGAGAACTATTCGACGTAAATAGCTCTTTTAGGGCTAATATTTCAGAAAATTTACTCTTCTTTAAATAATTTTCTCTTAGATTTTCTAGTGTTGTTGTTAGTTTTTTACATATAGAGCTCCGAATGAAAAATTAATGTTTTTTTAAGGTTTTGAAACAGCCGCCATTTTTTATTCCTCCTACCTATACTTGGCAGACTCATCAATTTTGACTAGTAATTATACCTAGTTTTCTTCAAATTAATCAAAAATTGGGGTGAGATAACTGCCTTCAAGTTTAAATGATGTTCTCTTTATAGTACGTTAAGCTAGCTTTAATTCAAGTGCTGCTACCCATCTGTACGTCTAATGGTTCCAGAGATATATTTGTTATAAATCAAAACTTTTGTCAAAACAACTAGAAATCAACATTTTGTGAATTTGTTTTTGGCAAATATGAAAATTACTCTACTACTCCTACGAAGATAAACTTTATAACCTAGCTTTAATTCAAGTACTATAAGACATCTGTACTTCTAAAGGTTCCTGATTTAAGTCAATAAGTCTTGACTTCTCAAAATAAATTACTAATGACTAACTTCTGATTTTTCAGTACATTTTTTATGAAAATTTTAAATTCACAGTTGCTTTAGTAAAAAAAACTGTATCCCCAGAACTGTTGAACGTAAATTGCTTTATTAGGGCTCAAATTTTAGAAAATTTACTCTACTTTAAATGATGTGATATTAGTTTTTATAGTGTTGTTATTCGTTTATAGGATATAGAGTTCAATTTCTAGCTGAATTGATAATGATGAAATCGAATGAAAGTCATGCTGATGCAGATTTTGTAAAGTAATTTACGTGTAAATAATGTTCATAAATGTCCTGATCATATTACTTCTCTTCTGGTCCCCAAAAAGCCCTCATCTACCTCATAAATCCTGTAATTTGATTTATGATTTAGAGAAAAATATTTCAGAAAAATGAAGAGATTAGACTAAATTCCCTGACCTAGAAAAATTTAAATTTTATATTGACAATTAATTGGGTCAAGTTTAATTAAATTTTACCTATGATTTAAGAAATTATATTACAACAATAAGCTCACACTTATACATGAGAAATACAAACATATATCTTTTTTTATTCTGCTCCTTACTTTGTCACAAATAAAATCATACGTAAAGACCTTAATGTTCCCTATGTAACCGATCTAGTCAACCAAACCAGGTATCACTTCTTCCATTATAAACTCCCTAACCACTCGAACCCCTTAGTTTATAACCTTGCTTCCTCTTCCATTCCTGGCAATCCTCCGAGGTGCCTGAAAAGAAAATAACCACGAGACCTGTTAATGTAAAATGTCTACACGCCTGTAACACTCCATTTTAACTAAGGTCAAATTTACTGAATGCATTATACAATATGCAGTTGTAAATTTCAATAAAGATATTTTAAAAAAATCTTTTTTATTCTATGTATTTAGCCTTACTGTAAGATGTTTTCAAATGTAAAGCAGTACAATTTTTTTTTAAAATGACAGGGAAGAACAGCTTCTCTATAGTTTCTTAAAGCTGTTAATAAAAAATGACAGATTTATATTATACAATATAAAACCTTTTTTCAATATTTATTTTAAAAAATGCATAACCTTTTGATCAATTTAAGTGATTGTTACTAGTCAGAAATTTTTTAGGAACAGGTCTCATGCTCTTGTCAATTCAAACACAACCAGAATAAAATTCATTTACGCTCTTACCACATTTTTTCTAGTATCAGAGCCCAAGAGGAGAAAAAAAGTCAGTTATTCCACCCTAATTTTGATTACATTTATGAAAACTACGTATAATTAATTACTAGTAATTAGTAAGTCTACCAAGTATAGTAAGGGGAGATAAGAAATAGTGGTAGATTAAAAACGTTAAAACGAATTCATTTTTTATTTCATTTTGACATTACTTTTTTTTGTATGCGCTTTTTTTTTTTTTTTTTTATTAAAAAAAAAATACAATTTGGAGGATTAAAATAAATCCCACCAAATCACATTTACTCTTCATCGTAAACCTTCGTCTTGCCCTACAGTATCTTTTAGTAATACCCCACTTATTCCCGTTGAACCGATCCGTTACTTAGGACTACACCTGGACAAACAACTGACATGGAATCCTCATACAAGACTGAAAAGACAGGAAACTGCTCGTCGATTCCGACTATTACAACATTTACTAGATAAACGGTCTAAACTTCCAATCCATTACAAAAGACTGATCTACATGACTATTATAAGGCCTATCTGGACATACGGAGTTGAGCTATAGGGCACCACTAAACCATCGAATTCCTCCCGAATCCAATCCTTACAGTCCAAAATCCTTCGTAAAATCGTTAATGCTCCTTATTTTGTCACAAATCAAATCGTCCATCAGGACCTCAATGTTCCATATGTTGCCAATTCGGCCAGAACCATATTCCAATCCTTCCATAATAAACTTCTCAACCACCCAAATCCACTTGTTTCTAACCTGGCTTCTCCTTCATTACCTAATGATCTTCCTAGGCGTCTGGAAAGAAGATGGCCTCGAGATCTTCTCCTCTAAAAATGTTTTTGGAGTTCTATCAATGGTAGATTCTCCACATGTTTGTATCATGTCATTATATCGCTTACAGAAAATTTACTTGCTGTATATATATTTATACAGTTGTGAATAGCAATAAATAAATTATTAATAAAATAAAGAAATACAATTTAATAAAAAATATTCTAATCTTCCAAACACAAATCCATTATTGTAGAATATGTATGCATTTCCAGAGAGTTGGGAGTCTTGGGATTCATTCATCCCTAATAATTTAAAACACCATTACAAAATGCGACTGAGAGACCATCCATTTTTATGTGTTTTGAACCTACTTCTAATTTAAGTAAGCAATACGGCGTGCTCTTTTGGGACTGGAGAAGTGCTTTTGAATATTTCAAATGAGCCAATTCCAATATATCTGTAAATGCCCATATTTCTGAGGAATACAAAAAATATTCCTCCTATTGTAGAATTAAACAAAGCTATTCTAGTGGTCGATATGTCCTGGTTTTGATTTATTTAAGATGCTAAGTACAATTACTATTGTTATTTGTGCTTTCTTCGAAGATTCAGAAGTTTTTCTCCTAAATTTTGAATATAAAAAAGTGATTCCTAAATACCAAAATTGCACAAATATTCATTTATCACCACACTAAATAAAAACTTTTTTTTTTAATGAAAATAAGTTTACTTTTATAAAAATTAATTATAACTGTTCATAAACATTTACCTACTTTTAATGAGATTTCCTGATATTATTCATGAAAGATGTGTGATTTTGTTTTGGGCATCTATCCGTTGATATCATACCTGTGTAGCAATTTGCATATGTAGTACCATAATGAGATCTTATATTGCATTTACTTCGATTAATAAATTAAATTTATAAAAACCTAATTAAACTGATAAAAAAAATAATTTACGATCTATAAATAGCATTGTATGATCATTTATGGGTTCCTCAGAGGCTGTTCCATCTTCCGATATTATGAGGAGTTGAAGTAGCTTTGAAATATTTCCTGGCGTCCTTCCTTT
Organism: Halyomorpha halys; assembly: GCF_000696795.3. Taxonomy (NCBI): domain Eukaryota; kingdom Metazoa; phylum Arthropoda; class Insecta; order Hemiptera; family Pentatomidae; genus Halyomorpha; species Halyomorpha halys. The sequence continues at coordinate 474,946 of NW_027107986.1, read as the reverse complement.
ACCAAGTTCCAATCCATGGCACATCTCAGATTTCCTTAAATTTTAAATTACTCTGTTTATTCCCGGTCTTCAAACTTAGTGACAACGGCCCAACAAACTACAGCTTTTGGAAAATGATCTGATAAGGGATGATATATATTCCATTTCCATTCCTATATTCATCCATCACTCCAGTACCCTTCTCACCTTCAAATCCCGCTTATTCTATTCTTTCCTATCCATTTGATACCAATGAAATTAAAATGTGTTTCTTATTTGCAATCAGACTTTCTAAAAACTGCTCTGTTATTTATTCTCCTAGAATAAGCCCTCTATGCCAGGTTTCAAATTAGAATATAATTCGTTATTTTCTATTATTAATTTTGAATTTTTATATATTCTTCCAATCAATCTAACTATATTCGTAGGAATTCAAACTTTATAACGTTTGAGCCAGAATTTATTATTTTGAATTGAGCTAAAAGGCTTTCTTCAAGGAGCAAAACTCCTTCTCTGTTATGTTTAATAAATTATTAAAAAAAAAAAAATGTTAATACACACACATTTTATCGGCAATTAAATTAGATTTTAATTATTTTCATTATAAAAAGAACAAAATAAAGATAAGTGAAATGAAAGAAAACACAAACGAGGCAGTAGATGATAAAAGTTCATAAAAATAGAAGTAATAAATAATCTATAAATTCAGCTTTCGTTCAACAATTTTTATTAGACATTTGTTAATTTAATCAACTAAACATATAATGTCCTTATAAACTTATATGTGTATTGTATCAAATAATAAATAAACCACTAAAGTTAATTTAAAAAAATTGAAACAAATTATTTACAATGAATCGATACGAGCTTAAAATATCAAATTTCAAACAACATAAATTGCATACCACCTGAAGATCGGGGAAATGCTTTAACTAATTAAAACACAAAGAGAACAAATATTTATCTATTGCTTGTTCTCAAAAAATGCTAACTGAACACATATGTGCGGCTGCAGCACAAGCATCCCTTGATTTGTGCCCAAAAACCGCGCTCTATGAATTCAAGCCAATCCAAACAAATCATCCACACGCTTGAATTTCCATAGTTCGGCAAACGTGTACAATCGGTTTTATAGACATGCAAGGTATCACAGCATAAGTATTGATGAGTTATTAATTCTATAATTTCATTTTTGTGTGTTTTTATAGTAAACTCCATTAAATGGAAACATTCGTATAACGAACAAAATTATATTTCTAGTAGATACCCGTTACAGAGACGTTTCAGTGTATTTATACATATTACTCCTGGCGCGAAAGAGTTAACCGAATAACTTGCTAAGAATACAAACTCGATTAAGACTAAAATACTAAAAGAACTGCTAAGTAGTTGGTAAATTTGTTTATATAATAAAAATTAGTAATTAATAAAATTAGTTTGTTGGAACAAACAATAATAATAGTATTTACAAATAATGAATTTAAAAAAATAATACATAATTTAGGTTTTGGTTAATGTTCGTTAGTCATGTCGTTAGGGGGAAATAGTGGTTTTATGGCATACATAACTTTGCTATCAAGAATGTTGCAAGAGTCAACAACTAACTTCTGAAATTGCTTCAGAACTTCATGACAGTTTGAAAGCCGGCTCAAATTGCTCATGTAGACCGCACAGGACTCAGTAAAACAATACCGACAGTATGAGATTTGTTATTTAAATTAAACCTTATCTTAATCACATACATCTAATTGAAATGTATTTTACTAAGTATAGAAACTTTTTATTAGATTATTTAGTTATAAACTGATCTTATTCGATGCCCATTTCTAAATATTTATCTAAATCCTTAAGGGGAGGCTGGGTGTTGAAGGAATATTTTCTCAAAAGCGGAAGGAATATTTTCATAAATAACGACCACATCCTATAAAAGGACGAAAATTTTTTATTTATGGAATAATTTTACACTATATCTTCCATATTGATGAAGAGTTAAACCTTAAGCATTTGAGTTCGAACCGCACTACCCCTGACATTTTATTCGCGACAGACTTCGTCGGATTTGGATTTCAGGTAAACAACATCGCCCTTAGCTACAAAATCATTAAAAAGTTAAATGGAATATAGAACCCTGTAAGAGTTTATTGCGTTATTTTATTTTTGCCCCTGAATAATTATAGTATGTAACATATTTAGTCGAAGAATGACATTCCTTGTAAATTTTGTAACGAAAAGTGATCAAACATGTATAAATAAATTGAATTTATAAAAAAATGCTTTCATTTTTCTATGGTTGCTATGAGAATAGTCAATTTTCACTATGAAATATTTTAATGTTCTTTTACATTTTTTTGTTGATTTCTTATTTTTACTCATCCAAGTAACTTGTAACGTATTCTTGAACTTCCGGTAGCTTCATCTTTTCTAACGAACTTTTTTAAACCTAAACTGTCACCGCACTATTTTACTTAATTTTTTCACCTTCCAAGCAGGTTCGTTGTTTAGGTTAGTGTGTTATGCTGTATTCTCTTTTTTCTCATCTTACTTTAAAACCTTTCTCCTTCTCTATTCTTACTTTTTCCTTACTCACGTTATTATTTATGTTCACCACATATTATTTTCATGCTTACTAACCACTTATTTTATTTTACTTAACTTTATATTTTTTTCTTTATTCTAGTATATGATTTATAAATTTCATTAATTGCATATATTTTCTATATTTCTTTTCCATAACTTTAATTTAAATTATGATTACTAAATTAAAATATTAATATTTCTTTGCTTCTTTTGCATTATATAAATTTATATTTTTATTTTATTATTCATGTTATTACATGACTTACATATTTAATTAACTATATATACGTTTTTTCCCAATTCTTTCGTTACTTTATTTTTAATAATTTTCATTTTGTAAATATATTTAATAACGAGATTTTCGTATGTATTTTATTGTTTGTTCTTTCCTTCTTACTTAATTTTAATATTACTCTTTTCATAGAGCCTTTATCTTCTTATAATACTCTAACTATCCATGTCTGTCAACACTATTAATGTATCTATAATGTAAGCAATTTTCTAATCATTCAATATATCCTTTTATTCATTGGTTTTTATCTTGTTTTTGTTCTTAGCCCTGATGAAGGCTAAAAATTCTGGCCGAAACGTTAGTACTAATAAATACATTTTTACTTATTTATGTTCTTCACTAACTCATCATATATTTTAATAGCCTTTCTTAAGGGGCTATTAAATAAGGTAGTAACTGAATGTTGTGTGTTGTTCAAACAGCACCTGATTTTTATTTAAACTAATAGGAAATATATAACCTGCTACAGTTAAAGAAACGACGAAACATTATTGAATATTATAAATATAAAAATTGAGATAGTCACAGCAGAGAAATTCTACGCATCGCTGGTATTGAAACCCTGTGGGGGCAGAATTGCGTCATAGCCGCTTACGTTGAGGGCGGCGTGGACACTGGGCAATGCCAGGAACCCTATTGTAATATTTACAAAAGGTCTCGAGACCACTGCCGTTTCGACCAGTTGAGGGATTATAGGGTTGGTTGGAGCTGGATATGGATTGAATTAGAGGATTAGGAAGGTAGCCTTGTGCCACTCCAGTGGGGTCCACAATAACAGCCATAGACCAAGTATAACTCATTATGCGATACTGTTCCCATATGGGAGGTCCCCTTTGTTTTATAACCAGGTAAAATAAACCCTTAAAAACAAAACATGTATGCCCCAAGTATTGGGGTAAATATATCAGTAACTACTTAGTTTTGTTGGACTTGGTTAAACTGCTGGAGTAGTAATATAAAGCCCTTCTACCACATCAATTCAAAATTAAAAAAACGTAAGGAAACTTATATATAAAATGTATCCATACTTTGATTAAAAATCAAAATTATCCTGTAGAAAAAAATTGATACTACATAAAGCGGTACTAAGACCCATCTTAACTATTGCCTGCCCCATATGGAGCTATAGTAGTTCAAGCAACTTGAAAAAAAAAGTATTTAAAAAAAATGCCTCAGAAATGTTAATAACTATGCATATTGCACTAAACTATCTAAAATAAACTTTGAATTAAATATATACACCATTCATAGGATTACGTATATAAACTGACACATAATTTCTTCCAGTCTTGCCCCACCTCATTAAACCCTTTAAATAGGAAATTACAATAAACCTACAACCTGTTAATATAAATACAAAAGAACTAAATGTTATATTATTATGTAAATATAAATCAATGACATGCATTTCATGTTACTCAATGATATGTATTTTATTCTATTCAATGCTACGTATTTTATTTTAATTTAATAATGTTTTTTTTTTTTCCTTCAGTTTGTTTTACAAAAATGTAAAATAGAGTAATTATGTAAAATGTAATTAGTATCAAGAAAATTGTTTTGTACAAGGAAGTATCATAAAACAATATGATAAATATTGCACATTATATATTTATGCAATAAAAATACATTTATAAAATCAAAAATATTATGATGCTCTTTATAATGTTTTAGATTTCAAATTATCTGGCAATTAAATTAATCCTTTTACATTTACAGCTATTTGTTTTTAATTCAGGGTGACAGTACTTTCCCGTACTATATATTTCAGAAAAGGGAAAATAAAATCTTTCTACTGTGACAATAGCCGTGGAAAAACAATAATTATTAAATTTTTTCATGTTTCATATTCATCCATTGTTTATTAATATTTATAATAAAATATGATTATATTTTTTTAATAAACAAAACTAAAACTATTTAAAATTTTTATCGAAAAGTTTTTATTTGTTTCTATGAAAATTTGCGTTAAAGGGTCTCTTTTGGTGTGAATAAATTATTGAATGAATAAAATTCTTTACTTCCTAGAATACAAAAGTTTTTAAGAAAAAAACAAAAACAATGCCGTGATCAATGGAATGGGGTCGGAAGATATCGGGCGCTCTCGGTGATTTCCGATTTCCCAATCTGTGTTAGCCGGTTGTGTGAAAACCCTTTTTCCCCATAGTTAATTATAAAATTCTTACATAGTTAATATGTATATATTTTTAATAACAAAAATAAATTAATAAAACTTTGGGGTTCATATTACACGAAACAAAACGAAGTTAAGTATTTACAAATTTAGGTTTCAATCTCGCATGATGAATCTTAAATTTTACTTTAAAATTTAAAAGGAAAAAAAGGCATCGAAGATGCTGATTGAGAATGAATTATGCCAAAAATAAATCTAAGAATTGTATACTTTTCTAATTTTCTATTTTTTTAAAAATTTTATGTTTTATATCCGTATGCTCACTGTGCAATTTTAGGGGGTAATGAACTTTTTAGTAAATTAACAATAAAACACTGGTTATAAATTTTGTTTTGTTTGTTAAAGAAGAAACAGAAAGAAATGTAAATATTAATTCATTTGTCCGAGATGGATGAAATTAGACGAAATATACTGGACAAAATCAAAACTATCCTGATCTGTAGATAAAGACCCAATCAAATTTTAATACACTTTATTCATAAAGAATTTTTCACGCCATAAACGTAAATTAATAAAAGGTGATCCATTTTTTAAAAAAAATATTTATTGATATTTACAACTATATTAAAAATTTGATGTTAGTTATAAATGACATTATACAGAAATGTAGAGAATCTACGCATTGATAGAACTCCTATAACACTTTTAGATGAGAAGATCTCGAGGTCATCTTCTTTTCAGATGCCTAGAGGTATTATCAGATAATGAAGGAAAAGCCACGTTATAAACAAATAGGTTTGGGTAGTTAGGAAGTTTAACATGGAAGGATTGGTATCTGCTTCTGGCCTAATCGGGAACATGGAACATTTAGGTCCTGATGGATGAATTGATTTGTGATTAAGTAAGGAGAATTAAGGATTTATTATTGTAAAGATTGTATACAAGAGGAAATCCATGGTTTTGTGGACCCCCAAAGCTCAACTCCGTCAAGTTCAGATAGGCCTTATAGTCATATAAGTGAGTTGAAAACAATTAAATATTTAAACTAAGTTATATATTATTACTTTTATAGGGTGGAATGATCTTTGAGCAGTTGATATTGCCAACTGGTGAGGGGCAAGTAGCCAGAAAGCTGTGGGAAGGTGACTCAGCTCTTATTACCCCAGCACTGAGGGCCAAGCCATCAAACAAAATATGGATCTTTGTTTACATTTCACATTTTTTGACAGCTTGAGTGAAAGGCGGGCACGGAATCAACCAAGTATATATTGAAGAGTTATTTTTTTTTGTTTTTTAGCGTTATAAAAAACGTTTTTGCCCGTATGTTTTCACTTCTTACTCAAAGTCCTTGTATTGGATACAACCCAAAAAAACCTGTCAGGTTAATCATGACTCGAGCAGGCATCCTCGGCCAAATATCAACCCTGCCACACATGCATGGATTTTTGCACGATTTTTTTTTGAAATTATAAAAGGTCTTAAAAACGTTCGTGGGCATACAGCTGTTTGATGAAACTATATCATATAACTTTATGATTCAAAACCTAAAGATATAAGGTAAAAAAGGACTTTAATGCTCCAAAATATATGAGTTGAATCATAAGTCACGGATCTCATTGTGGTTTAAATGCTCAAAAGAAAATTCATGTGCAGAAAACAATGACTAACTATATTATCTTTATTTAAAGACTAAACGTTTCTTGCCTAATTTTGTCTTTAATTGTCTCATTTAACAAGGCTTTGATTATTAGTAAATACTTTTGCGTCTGTGGAATTAACTTTTTACGAGCCGCATCCTAATCCCAATAGAAATTTTATTTTTCTTCTGTAATTTTGGTCTGGATACGATTCAGTCTAGGCATTAAAAAAAAAAATGATCAAAATTTCATTAATAATTTTCCAACGTGTTCCAGAAGTAGAACAATGGTTCAAAAAAAGTAAATTTTTTCTTAACAGTTTTGATTGAATATTCAATACAGAGAAATAAATGTTTTTCTCAGATTATTGAAAAAGATGTTTTTTTTTTTATGATTATTGATAAAAATAATTATTATGTTATAATAATAATATTTTAATTGGTATCATTTATGAATAATTAAAGATATTATTAAATAAAAGTGATGTAAGAAATTTAAAAAAAAAATTAATTTTTATTTTTGGAAAATTTTTTATTGTAAATTTATACTTCTCACTACACATCAGATTGTTTAATTTTTCTAAAACTTGAAATTGTGATTGTCCATAGTAGTTTCTATAGGAAAATTAGTTTTACAGTATAAAATATTAATAAAAAATTATCAAACTAAACCTTTTTTTAAGATTCATAGGCTCACACAATAATACGCTCTAATCATTGATTAGTTAACTATTCAAATTTTTGTACGGTTTACAGCACTGTTACTATCATATACAAGGTGGCTCTGGTTATCATTATTATCATCAATTTAAAGTTAAAAAAGGGTGTAAAGACCCAAAATAAATTATTGTTATTATTTTGGGTCTTTAACGTGGGAGGAATGTATTTATCGCAGTTGGTTAAGTTTAATAATCTATCATATGCTAAAAAAAAAATTAAATAGGATAATATTTTGTATTTGATATGCAGGAATAATTGGTTCTAATACAATCGAATGCCAATATATGTGTGCGTGCGTGTAAATATCTATATATCATGTATTAGGTGGTGAGGAGGGAGGACATATCTGTCATCTACCTCAAGAACCAAAATTTTTCTCTTCGTCAAGAACAAAAACCATGCTTTTCCGCATTAATTTTTTGCAACAAAAAGTTTTTGGTTTTCGTAAAATTTAATATATAAATTGATCAGTTTTACGGCATTTTCAGCAGTACGTTTATAAAACGTTGAATATTCAGTTTACCGTGGAATTATGTATTGAATTTTCAGGGGGAAGGGGTAGTAAACTTGTTAAGGGGTTGGGAACAGTAATAACATTTCTGGCCTGGCAGGTCGGCAGGAAAAGTGGTTTAGCTACTCCTTCCTTTTTAATTACTTTCAGACCCCCCTGAAAGGAAATTCCCCGAGTGCAATGATTAGTAAAAATCTCAGCGGTTAAATTCGATTACTAAAGGTGTCACCCACTTCCATTCTCATTTTTGAAATTTGTCTGATCTCGATGAGTTTTCGGTTTAACTGTTGAGCATCTAAAGTCATCACGAATATCAAAATATCTAGTGCGCGCATCATACAACATCCCCTCACTATCCTACTTTGAGATTTAATTAATCTTTGTGCGTTTCAAAACAGCAATTCTTTAATTATCTATAGTGGCAATAATTACCATAACTATTTACTTCCTATATAAGTAACCGGATGTAAAACCTAACTAGTCACAAAAACGATGGAGACATGAAAAACATTTTCTCCTTTAGTTAATTATCATTTTTTTTTCAAATTTTATATTCATCTATCGTTTCCTAATGCTAAACAATAATATATCGTTAATTATTTTAAATATAAAAAAATTAAAGTTATTTTGAAAATTCGGCATTTAAGCCCTGATAAACTATTTCAATGAGAATAAGAGATATTTTTTTTTTATGATGGGAGGCACAACTATTTTTTCTCCACTATTTTTGGGGTAAAAAGTAATTAGGTGAAAAAAGGTACCTATAAAAACTTTATTAAACTATAGATTTGTATGTGAATTGGTTGTAATGGAGAAATTCATTGAGTTTGAAAATAAGACTTTTTTTTATCATGGAGCATTACAATTTTTTTTTAAATTTAAATATTAATTTTCAATAAAATTTAATACAAAGCGGGGTAACTCAGTGATTACGGAACTGTGCTATAAATAAATATTAATTATACAAAAATGGTTTTAATTAGGCCGATGATCATTTAATTTATTCTGTTACTGCAGCCGCGAGTCAACCCTGTGGTTTCAGGAGCTCTCCGGGATCCACCCAACCTCTGTAAAGTAGGTACTTTTAATTGGATTATATTCTGGCGGTCGAGCGCGATCATGAGCAAATCACCTCCTTATACAACCACCGTTCAAGAAACATAACTTTATTACTAAGTACTAACCCTTTATGGGTTGTAGGGGTACAGATTTTTATTTCAATTTATTAATAAAAATAACAACAATTTCACATTTTTGAGACATTTAAGAATAAATGTATATCAAACTAATTTTATAATTGAGAAAGAAACACATGAATAATTATAAAAATTATACGTAATTAATTTTTTCATGAATATAAAATTAATCTTTGAGGGTAGGATGGAATTTCTGGTTAGGCCAGATGTGTCAATGTCCTTTAATGTAATTGACACGAATGCATGTACCGCGAATATTAATTATTATTGTGTAGTAGAATAACCCCATAAAGATGGATTAAAAAAAGTAATATATTATTATGTAAAAGATATATTATTGAATATATTATACTATGATATGGAGGAAGAGTTATTGCCCAATTTTAGGACATTATTTTTATTTATAGTATTGTAAGTATATCATATTTATAATATTCAGTACATAATACAATTATTAGTTAGTAATATGTTAATTTAGGTGATTAAATTCAGCATAATTTCTTGGATATAACTTTAAATTCTGTCAGAAAATCTTGTGCGTAAAAATAATAAAATACATAGTACAATAATTAGTTAGGAATATGTTAATTTAGGTGATTAAATTCAGCATAACTTCGTGCATATAACTTTAAATCCTTTCAGAAAATTTTTTTTCATATAAATATTAAAATAATAAATATTTTTTATCCTTAGTCCCAGTTTTCTTTATAGAATTCAAAACAGCAATTTTAAAATGCAATAATTTAAAAATAAATCTTGAAATAATTGTTTTAGTTATAAAATGTATTCCATTACATATGTTACTGATTCCAAATCTACTTCAGACCGGCCTATCGTATTGAACAAATTGTAAAGTAGTTTTTAGATTTATATTTATAAGAATTTCAGAAATTGTAGATATGTCACTACAAATTTGCAAAACCGGGTTTTAAGGACATTACTGTCGTAAAACCGACTTTTTCTTACAAGCTAAGGATAGAAAAATAAAGATATTTTAATTTGATTTATTATGATAATTGTTAAAATAATTTCCCAGTAGCATCTAGCCGTGGTATGGCAATCCTTATGCAAATCTTTTGTTGGACATTGTCTAGGCATTTTTCTACTTTAAGCTAATTTTAAAATGTAGCTGGATATAAGAAAGACTGCTCCAACCGCCATTCCTAAATGTTTTCTCCATAAAATATGAATGATTCTATTCATGGGATTTCAAGGGGAGGGGAGAGTTTAAGTTTTCGTTAATATTATTTTTTTGAGAGATCGTAACTTCGTTATATGTTATAAATTAATGTTTTAAAGGAGACAAAATATAGGCTCTTTGAGAGGCCGCTGATTCCTAAAAAATCTATATTACATCATCTATCTAATTAAATCTATATGTATTGAAAATTATATATTATTTTTAATTATCTACTTTACATATTCTAGTTGTTATAATTTCTATAATAATTTATATTTTTAATACCTTTCGAACAGGCCGAGAACCGAGTAGTGATGTACGTTGTAATGTTGTATTTAAAAAAAAAAAAAGAGAAAATCTTTTCTTCATATCATATTCTTTTACTAATAATTCAAACAGCTTGTGTATTTTTGTATGTCGCAACACAAAATCACCACAAATTCCGATAAATAAAAATGTATTTATTTAATGTAGAATAAAAATGTATTTATTTCTTTTTATACTTCTATTTTCTTATCATTTCTTCCTTACCCACGTTATTATGTTATGTTTACCAGATCTTATTTTTGTCATATTTTCTAATTGCTTCTTTAGGCTTATATAACTATGTATTTTATTACTTCGTTTCTAGTATTTTACTAACAAATATCAGTAATTACATATATTTTCTTTCTAATTTTTTTTCCTCTTTACTTTAATTTCAAATAATTTTTTAATATACATATAACTTAAAATGATCACTCGAAGAAACCAAAAAAAAAAAAAAGGAAAAACTGGACAAGAAATAATGTACACAATGTCAACGTATATACAGATTTATTCGCTCTTATAATCTTGTACATATAGCCTTATGCGGGGAGATAGGTATTGTGGCAGATATGATATAAATTTATATTTAT
>NW_027107986.1:449357-458359 GCF_000696795.3 Halyomorpha halys | reverse complement strand
CCTATCTCCCCTCATAATATATATTTCGTAACTAAATTTTCTGATTCATATATCTTTATTACTTTTTTTATATAACGTTATATTTTATTTCTTTAATCTTGTTATTTTACTTTCATATAAGTTTCATTTCCTACTTTTTTCATAGCTTTATTGTAAAATTTTAATGCTTATAATGCTCAGACTATACTTGTCTTTCAGCACTGTTATGTTAGTTATTTTCTAATCATTGTGTTATTCTATTTATTTATTATGGTTTTTATTTTGTTTTTGTTTTTACCCCTAATGAAGGCTTGATATTCTGGCTGAAACTTTGGCACTAATAATAAGTTTTTAATTGTTTGTGTACTTCGCTGACCGCACTCAACTACAAACTCATCATTAAAAATGTAAAAGATAACTTTGATTTATTTAATGTATTGAGCCAGTCTAAATTACGTTTCAATTAGCTTAAATGTTATTTTTAGAATACAGAGTGTGCAAGAATAAAAATTCTTTTTCAATCCGTGTTTTAAATAAGTTACACTTCAACTAAAATACATTTTAAAATAAGTGTATTTAATCTGATGATAATTGGAGTCCAGGGTCACAAAAATTTATCACTCTAATCTATTTAGTGGCGAATCCTCGATATCGGCCTTAAAAAAAAAAATAATCGCTTTACATAAAACTGTCCGTGAACATGTTTCAAATAGCAAAATATATCAAGGTATACTTTGAAATGTTTCATCATACACTTCAAAACGGTTATAAATAATATCTGAGTGACGTCCGACGTCACATCCCTCCATTAATTTCCTCTCCTTAGTGGATCAGGAGCGTTCCCTGCTTTAAGTATCTACTGAGTATGCAAAACATATCAATCAAAATGTCGGTAAAATATTTTACGGAATTTAGGTAAGCATTTTAGAAAAAAATGGTGTTTAAGATAATATAAGCAACGAAACATTAAAACTTTTTAAAATATGACCATTTGATATCATATTTCGTTTGGTCAAGATTTTCTATATTGGTTTTGATTCCGATCATTAAAATTCACTAACTGACATCAAAGATCACCAAATTGTACATTGATATAACGAGTTTAATCAAAATAGTTTAAACCATTTTTGAGAAAAAATTTTTAAATCTAGATTATAAATTGTCGGTTTTATCGAAAACTTTTCTGTAACATTGGAGGCATGTGCCCGCGTAAGTATATAATTTCATACTTGAAATATATGTAATTAATTGTAATCCCATAAAGTTCCAAAAGTTTTTTTAAAAATAAATAAGGACTTATATTCATTTTGGAATATATAAAACTGATTTTAAATTTAAAATGACATATGTCCATAAATTAATAATACGGTGAGGAAAAAAAATAAGAACAATAACTAAGAAATTTTGTTTAATCTCAAAAACATTTTAGATTTGTAAATGGTTATAAATCAGTGAAGTGGGGCCGAGGAGCTCGAAGCGTTGTTCAGATGTGGATAAAGGGTATGAATAAATTCCTGAAAAGAAATATAAGTTTTAATATATAATTTCAGTTTTGTACAACTTTTCGTTTCTGAGATAGGATGTTCATACACTGACCATTTTACGAGAATTTTGGACCTCAAGTCGTGCATTTCCGTCGAAAATCCGAATTTGAAAATTCACCTTATTATATATTCCATATATAAGTAAGTAAAAGTAAAAGTAATAATTCTTTTTTTCCATTTTTAGGCGTGTAATAAACATCCAAAAATTTAAGTTAATTTTCACATAAAAATTTTAAAAGTTAATCAAAATGTTCATTTTAGCTTCAGCTTAGTTATTTTCTATCTGAGATTAATTAAGTTTTTGAAGTTCCGAAATAGCTAAGTTGCAAAAAAAAAATTTTTAAATACTGTTTTAAGTACGTATTTATTAATTTCAATTCTTTATTTTTTTGCTGTACTTTTTAATTCCAAAATAGTACTTAAAATCATGGAATAATACCCCTTGGATGGCAAAGGTAAAGGGTTAGCGACGGATTTCCAGAGCTTGGTTTCAAACGGGAGCCTGCGTACGCAGATCGATCCAGGCTGGAGCGGCAGACCGCAAGGCGACTCTCCCCCGGCATCCCAACTATCCCACAGTCCTTCCAAGAAATTATCTCCAAGTTTGAATTACCTTCAACATTCCTCTACTTCGATTATACTATCGTTTAGGCAAGGGTTTCGAAAACATGTAAAACTTGTGACAATAAAATACTATTTCTATTGAGTTTCAGGTATTAATAACAGGAATCATTACTGCAATTCATAATAAAATTAATAATAATAATAAAAAACTTAGTGTTTTTTAAAAATCAATTTTTTCCCCAATTTTCTAAAATGTAGATAGAAGCTAAAACCAATGTAAAAGGCACGATTAAATCTGCGTTATAAACTGCATTGATGAAATCGCTTAATCAAATGACCAGTTAATTAAAACCTTCCTCGTGTGTTACGGGATCGAAATAAGTTAAATCGCGTAAATATTAGATTCTCATGTTAAAGGAACATCGGTTGAAAAAATGTCCAGCCAGGCTTTACAGAGCGTCAAGAAATTACCTTGAAATAGATAATTTTTTGATGGATTTTTTCTTTCCTTAGAGTAACTATTGGTAGCACTCTAATGACATTTTACATTAGCTGGTCTCGTGGCCATCTTCTTTTCAGGCACCTCGGAGGATTGTCAAGAATGGAAGAGGATGCAAGATTAGAAACTAGGGAGTTTGAGTGGCTAGAGAGTTTATAATGGAAGTAGTGATATCTGGTTCGTATTTGACATTAAGGTCTTTATGTATGATTTTATTTGTGACAAAGTATGAGGATTTTACGAAGGATTTTGTCCTGTAAGTGCTGTAATAGTCGAAATCGAGTCTTTTCAGTCTTGTGTGAGGATTCCAAGTTAGTCGTTTGTCCAAACGTAGTCCAAGGTAGCGGATCGGTTCGACATGGGTAAGATCAACATTATTAAAGGAGATTGTAGGGCAGTCGGTAGATTTACGACGAAGGGTATCTGCATACGTCATGAGGATAGTATTAGGATTCGTTGGGGTGTCAGCTGTATAGACGGTGTAGAAGATGGGACCGAGAATACTACCTTGAGGAACACTAGCGGACTGAGAATAGAGGGATGAACGGTGAAGAGGGGTTGCTCGAGAGAATGAGGGGTGCTTGTAAAGCAGCCCCGGGTGCCAGACTCGATCAGGATTCCAGGTTAGTTTTTCCAGATGTAGTCCAAGGTAGCGGATCTGTTCGACAGGGGTAAGATCAACATTATTAAAGGAGACTGTAGGGCAGTCGGTAGGTTTACGACGAAGAGTAAAGGTGATTTGATGGGATTTATTTTAATCCTCCAATTACGACACCATTCTTCGAGGGCTGTGATATGGGATTGGAGAGTCTGAGATGCAATCAATTAACAGCGAGCACACATGTGTCATCAGCATACGTGGTGAGGATATTGAAGTTTAAAAACAAAACTTATCTCTCAGTACTGGGGTACTTATTTGGGCTAGACAGCTGTGGGAAAGAACATCGAAAAGTGCTTGTTTAATGATAGTCTACACTTCGCTCTTCTGCTACAAGACATTGAACGAAGATATGATACGATCAACACAATCTTACATATTTCTCCAAGTTCTTAAATTTTCTTTGCCCTTCTGAAAACGAAACGAGTGTAAAATCGCACAATCCGTACTAAGGAACTCGCATTACCATAAAGATTTATTTTTATAATGAAATAAAATCTTGCAAATTAGGAAGCAATAATTTATGGCTGAGTTACCCCTTGGCTTACGGCTGAAAGGGCATTGCCACAGTGACAGGAGTAGGAATTTGAAAGAAACAATAATGTATATAGAGAAGAATAGAAATTTTGTAGATTTATTGAATAGTAGTGGAGGGGGGGGGCAATGAAATTCATGTAAGTGAAAAGGTGTGGAAATGAACTGGGACATATGATGTTTCATTCAAAATACATGTGATGTTCACAAATTACATGCCCTTGTCAAGGAAACAAAAGAGAGGGCACTCTGTGATTCTAAATTAGTTAGTTAGGTCCATTTGTTCCATACTGCTAGGACAACCTCAAGAAATTAAGAAGAAACTTATATATTTGTGGCGACGTTTCCACCTAATTTTTAGGCTTTCATAAGGGCTAAAAAAGAAAAAAAGAAGTAACAACCATCTCTCAGAGAAACATAAAACTAACAGAAAATAATAAACAAACAAATTTGGAAATATATATAACAGAATTAAATAAAAAGTAGTTGATTAATAACAATAGAAAACTAATATCTACTTATATTTTTAATTATCAACTGCTTTCTACTTAACTCATTGTTATGTGTATTTCTAAATTCGTTTATTATTTTCCTTTATTTTTATTTGAGAAATGGTTGTTATTTTTTCTTTCTTAGCCCTCAAGAAGGCCTGAAATTCAGGGCGAAACGTCGGCAAAAATAAATAAGTTTTTGTTTATTATCCACGGTCGACTAATAACACCTCATGATATAGTTTGTAATTGTTGCTGAACATTGTTTATAATAATAGCTTTTTGTTAACCTAATTTTTTTTCACCAATACTCCGTTAAAAAGGGGATGTGACTGCGTCATTTGGTTATGGAACCTTGTGAAAATTTTATAATAAAATATTCACTTTTCACTACGAAAAGCGAAAAGTTAATTAATGGGTCGATTGGAGGGGATCAAAATCGATAGGCAGCAATTGGTACCGGTTAAATTCATTCATTAAGTTGCCAAGGATATTGGAGGATTCTAGAATTAGAAGTAATTAGTTTAACAGGCCTAACGGTAGAGTTCGGGGTGTGAACGGGTGAACAATGGATTCATTCTTTTAGGTACCTTTTAAACCTTTTTAACCTTTAAAAAACATAGATTACGTCATGTTCTAATTGTAGTCGTTAACCACTCAGTTTGGATGACAAAATTACAATAAAATGTTTTTTAAAGAAGATTAATTAGTTTGAGTTTAATAGTTATATAAACATAAGTATGTTACATGAATGCGACAGATAGATTTATATATATATATATATATATATATATATATATATATATATGACACCAATTATTCAATAAAATTAAAAATTAAATTAACATCGCAAATTACTCAGTTCCATGAAAACATTTTGAGATCACAAAGAAATTGCCCCCTTGAACAGTTAAAGTATTAAGTTTGACACAATACTGTCTGTAACATTGGCACACAAAAAGCTAATTTTTTTGGGAACGAAGTTATTGGAAATTTTTAAATGTCTGACACTAAAGAGAGAACGAGAAATTATAAGCCTCATCTAGAATTCTATTCGCCCAGTAGCAGATTTTCGCACAGGTAGGGAAATCACTTTGGGACGGTAATTTTCGGGATTAGATAAAATTTAAGTAGTTATTTTAAAAAAACTATTTTATCCATGGTATCTTTGATATGGATCACTCTCACAGGAAGTGACAATTTGATACGCAGCGTGTTCTCTAAGCCTCCTTATGATAAATGTTGTTTAAAATATATATATTTATTGTTGTACCGTACTTTATGTATAGCTTTTTTTTAAACAAAAAATAGTTTGAATAATTTTCATATCATTTACCACATCCGACCTCCACAGCTGACTTTTAATGAGATTTTTTTCCAAGGATAAATAGTTTGCGCTCTCATTACGCCTTGGTTTACCACAAAAAATTCATTCTCAGGAGTTTTCAAATTGAATGTTTCTCAAAAATCATGAGATAAAAATGTTAGCACGTACAGATCTGTAGTTACTCGAATTTTTATGTTTTGTTAATTGCTGAACTGTTCAAAATAACGTCGTCTCGATCGCTCATTCTTTGTTACTTTTTCGTTACAGGTTTAGTGTTATGCGTTTGATACTATTTTTTTTTTGGTGAAGTAAAGCGTATGATTTTAATTTACATTTAATCTTTTGAGGGATGGTTTAAGTAATGTTAAACAATAAGTCACATTTTTCCCCTTCATTTTTGTTCTATTATAGACAAAATTTCGGTTATGACACTATTATACTAATGGGATGTTCAGGCCACTTTTGCTCCAGTGGTAAATTTATTTGATAAATTCCAAACTTACTTTCCTCTCCTTAATTACCTTCATTTTCCCATTCATTTTACTTCTTACCACCATTAAATATCTGAAAATGTATTTCAATAGTATAAAAATCTTAAAGTAATTTATTTTTAGCAGAGGTAATTCCTACCTACAGCAGTGGGCACCTCTTTGGATTATAGATAACAGTGCCTGTTTAACTACCTAGTAGAGTGTGTGCAGTGTACCTTCTATTTCTTCTTTATTCACATGTTTTCACCTATCTTCAGTTTGTTCCACCTCTATCTACATCTCTATCATCTTTATCAATTCACCTACCTAACTTCTATTTTTCTAATCTTTACAGATTTGCCTCTGAAAGTATCTCACCTTTTCTTCATACATATCTTCCTGTCTCTATAGCCCACATTATAATATCAATTGTAATTAACTAATACCAATATTAATTAACATTTTCTTCTATTGTTTTTGTATATTTTTATCTTTCAAACAAGTTTTCTTATTTTTATATTTTTTTTAAATATTTTATCAAGCACATTACCATTAATAATTTTTCAGTAGTTTTCTATCTTTTATATTTTCTTCTATCCTCTATATTATTTATTTTTAAATGTTGCTTTAATTTATTCTATCAATCATATTATAGTGCATGATTACTTTTTTTTCTCTCTCTCTCTCTCTTTCACCTATTATTTTATCTTTATTGTCTCACCCATTTACAGGAATATTTAAATTTTCCATTTCTATTTTTTTACAAATACAATATTTAAAGCTCCAAATTAAATATGCGTAGAACCTAGCTTATACTGGGCATAGTGTAAGGGCGTCAATAGGACAAGCTGTCTCCCCAACAGGGACTTTAAAAATTCCCTGCCACTCGGAGAGTACAACTAAATCATGTATTTCGAACAATTATTGTTTTTGAATTTCATATCAAAATATATTGCGTGAAAATAAAGCAATATCACTATAACTCTTTGTAATGCAGGTTTCCTGGATGACCTCATCTTTGTTTGCAATAAATGAATGGTTTGTCATCCACCATGTTGTTGTTTAATCTAGAATTATGAACAAGTATAAGGGCCCAGCAGTACACATCTTATATTCTGCATAATTACAAGGATGAAAACAAATATATAATTTTTATAAATACAATATCATCTAGGGAGGGATATGAATAGTTTTAATAGTTAGACAAGTACAACTATTTTTTCTAGAAGGTTTGATGCAAATTTTTAAAACTCAAATTCGAAATTGTTATTTCCTATGAAAATGGCCCATATGTATACAGTATTGGTATGACTCCTCACTGTCAGATGTATATGTATAGATGAGCATAAAATAGATTTTACCGTGAGTCATGGATTAGGTGCTGGAAATATCCCACAGACAAACAAGCTTCGGTTGATGCGCTCAAGATATCTTTAGCTAGAACTGTAGTATAATCGAGAAAGCACAGCAAAGAAATTTTACGTTATTTAAAAGAAAAACGAAATAAATGCGAAACTAAAACGGTCTGGTATAAACAGGATTTGAATTTGTTGTTTATTCGGGAGCTGACGTGTAAAACGTTGAGCTATTGATATCAAGCTCAACATTTCAAATTCTTGTCTTCATTGCAGAAAGCATGTTTAAAAATTCCTCCATTAACTCTGTCAAAAGTTTTTTATAGCCGTACTTTGAAACCGAATTCCGGCAGTTAGAGAAAAGGTATTAAGTTTAGTGACTTTCTTCAACTTGAAGAACGTTTAGTTAATGGGCTTTCTCAACGTAGACAGAGCATTAATTTCAACAAAAGAACGTTTATCTTTGGCATTCTAATACTTTGGAAATATATGATTTTTAAATTAGTGAGAATTATAAAGAACATTAATAGATCCCTTTAAGAGTTCAAGGTAGGGTAAATCAATGAACGGTTAGTTCCTTAATCTTTGTAATACAGAATTTAAAAACAGGGCACTTAGAAGACCTTTATCGTTCATTGACGACGAATGCTTCAAGATTACCTTGGATGAAAACCCAGTTTCAATAGATATGAAGAATACTGAAAGATATAGAATAAATAAAAAAAACTCGGGTTAAGGATGCTACACGTTTCGCAGCACATATTTTTAAAAAATATTGTAAAAGAAAAATTAAACAAACTATACAAACGTAAAATGGAGTTACAATAAATGTTCAGTTTTATAGAAATTCGGACTAAAGATTCTCAGGGAAGTTTTTTTCCGGTTTCTGATGCAATGATCTTAACAAAAATGAATTTTTATGAACTGAAAACGTTGGGAGAAGTGTATAAAATGGAAATGTGACTAAAACGTATTTGATATAATAATGCTTATCAATCGAATAAACTTTACTGTGAAACGGAAACCTCGGGTTAAACAACGTATATTCCACGAAATAAAGAAAAACAAAAGCAAATAAATGCAGATGAACGCATAAGGTCGGATTTTTCTGATTTCTGATATGCCGCTTCGGTTCGGATTGACCATAAAAAATTAATTAGCAACCTGGGCTGATGACCGGAAGTTTAATCAAGAAATACCCTAAGATGTTTTTATTTCATGCTCAATATCTAGAACACTATTCGTTACAAAAATAAAAAAGATATACATTTCTTAAAGTCGAGCAAATTTATTAAAATGTGAGCCCTTACGAATAAACTATATATTTAATAGTACTAGAGATATGGTTATGCCTAAAACGGTATTTTTCTAAAAATAAGAAATAACCATGTTTTGACTATTGCGGAAAATATCATGAAAACTGTTACTCCTTCGAAGAAGATTATTATAAACAAGGTATATTTAACAAACTTCATTTTGCGCATTAATAGATATTTATACGTCAAATAGTTCCTGAGACACGAAACTTTTTTAATTTTTGAATAGCCTCCACTGGCTCATTACCAGTGATGCGGCGAGAGG
>NW_027107986.1:445732-449122 GCF_000696795.3 Halyomorpha halys | reverse complement strand
ATTTTATTTTATTTTTGTTATTTTATTTTTTTTTATTATTTTATTTTATTTTTTTATTTTAGTATGTATGAGATCATCCATCACTATTACCTATTGCCCACAACTGTGTGGCAGATTGTAATATCTATCAATAAATAAATCTATTCAAAAAAAATTTTTTTTTTGAATAATGTTAATATCCTATGACCAATATAGACTAATGTCAAAATCCTAAGACGAATATAGGGTAATGTCAAAATCCTATGACAAACATAAGAAAATGTCAAAGTCCTTTGACAAATAGGATATTGTCAAATAGTCGTAAAACCTTCAAGAAGTCTATTAGTGCTTAAAATTAGGCATATTAAATTCACTTGAAAGTGGTTACACTTGTCTTCTTCGAAGGAGTAGCAGTTTCCAAGATATTTGCCTATACAATGGCACAAAAATGCGATTTATCATATTTCGAAAATAATGGTGTTTAAAAACTGAATCACGTCTGTAAGGACTCAAATTTTAGAAAATTCACTCTACCTTTAAAAAAACATAATGTACTTCATTATAAATGATGTTACGTACGGCAATTAGTTTCAAAAATATTTAGAATGAAATGGAAATAACAGGGCTTTTCTTTAATAAAGTAAACTTCCGATCGTTTACCAAGGTCGTAAATTAGTTTAAAATGATAATCAGAACTTCCCGTACTTTTTTTTTGGAAGGGGTTCGTTTGTCTTTTAGGGATGATATAAAAATAATAAATAGTTATCTATAGTTACTAATTCTATCCATTGTTGCTAACTTGGAATTTAGTGCTTGATTTTTGTATAAGCAAGATCTAGGATTAAAAAAACCAACAGATCATTTTTTTGTCATTTACTAACACAACTCTGATGGTTGAAACCAACTTGACGCATTCATTGACTTCCTCCAACCCCTGCGTGATTTCCTCGTTCACCGTTGCGCGAGCTGATAGGTAGCAGAGGATGCACTATTAGCTAGGAGCTATCTATATTAAGGTTGGCAGCGGGCCACCTCCAGGACGGGAATACAATGTGAAACACCGCTGGCGAAATGGACTTCCCACTCTCCTCGTCCAACAGCGGAGTCATCCTCTGACACCGCTCTGCGCATTAAGACCTTGTATCGTTGTGCCCTCACCCCGAGGTCGGCTCACAAGAGAAATATATGATTGCTCAGCGAATATGAGAAGGTTCATAATATAATTTAAAAAAAAAATTATAATTATACCAATAGCTAGAAAAAAACAGAAGGTATTTGAAAAAAAATTAAAACAGTACTGAAATAAACAAAGTGTTCATCCGCATATTTTACTCGCAGCCACAAGCACCCAACGCGTGTTTGAGTGTGGCAGTAGCCTTGAATCGTACACTATGGGGGTAGCATTTCAGTAGTTTAGCCTTAGGTTAAAACAGTTCATTTATGTTTGTTGATGTATGAGGGTGGTATCAAAATGCCTCTAGAAGAGATCATAATATCATTAGCAAGGAATCCTATCTTAGCCACTCGCCCTCTAAATCTCATAAGTAGGCCCCAACTTATCTTACCTTTAAAACATATGAATCTGCGGCTAACGCCCTCACTCATCCTTCACTGGCTTTTAATACCAGCGGTTGAAAGAGAAGTGTACCAGGATCTTCTGGAGTCCTGCTCTTTCCTTCACAAGATATTATTTTACTTTAAATTAAAAATGTATTTATTTATTTTTACTTTTTTAATGTATTTTTTCTCTTCTAACTCTTGATTTATTATCGTTTAATTTATGCACTTGTAAATAAGGTGTGAATGAGCTCTATGGCCCATACTACTATTGCCAAAAAATATGATAGAATGTAATATATATATTTTTTTTAATAATTTATTTATTGATATTTACAACTGTATACATACATCAAGTAACTTTGCTGTAAGTGATATTATGACATGATAAAAACATGTGGAGAATCTACCCATTGATAGAACTCCAAAAACATTTCTAAAGGAGAAGATCTCGAGGCCATCTTCTTTTCAGACGTCTAGGAGGATTATTAGGTAGTGAAAAGAAACGAGTTGGTTTGGGTGGTTGGGAAGTTTATTATGGAAGGATTGGTATCTGGTTCTGGCCAAATCGGCAACATAAGGGACATTGAGGTCCTGATGGATGATTTGATTTGTGACAAATTAAAGAGCATTAAGGATTTTACGAAGGATTTTGGACTGTAAGGATTGGATTCGAGAGGAATTAGATGGTTTAGTGGAGCCCCATAGCTCAACTCCGTATGTCCAAATAGGCCTTATAATAGTAATGTAGATCAGTCTTTTGTAATGGATTGGAAGTTTGGACCGTTTGTCTAGTAAATGTTGTAATAGTCGGAATCGACGAGCAGTTTCCTGTCTTTTCAGTCTTGTATGAGGATTCCATGTCAGTCGTTTGTCCAGATTTAGTCCTAAGTAACGGATCTGTTCAACAGGAATGAGTGGGGTATTATTAAAAGATACTGTAGGGCAAGACGAAGGTTAGAATGTAATATTACGCAATAAAAAAATAATAAGAATGAAAAAATGTATAAGAATAACGTATTTTTATACATTACCAAGCAACATAGTAAAATTGGTCACTGCGAGGAACTGCTGTAAAACCCGCCACTCACGCCCTCCGTGAACGAATTTCTAATCTTACTTTTAAAACGTTCACTAATACAAGTATTGATTGATGTACGAGGACGGGGTTAAAATCCCACTAGGAAAAATCATAAGACTAAAAATATGTTTCTCTATCTTCGGCTTAAGAACGAAACAGGGCAAAACCTAGGGCTATAACTTATAGTCCGGCCGTAAAAGGTATAAAAACGATGTTAACTAAAAATATATATATAAACATACATATTAATAAATATTTTCAACGATTTTATGTTTTTTAGGGGTGATGAATTCGAATTTCACGTTGTCCACCTCATCGCTGCCGGCTTATATTAAAAATAACCAAAATTTTTCAGTTTTTCTTTTATAGCTAGAAAACTGATTTTTTTCCCTAACATAAACATTTTTATACAGAATATGTTCATTATATTTCATTATTAGTCACTCTTCCGTAAACAAATTGTTGCTGATGTACCGTTGAGAAGTGTGGGGAGTAGCATCCTGTACAAAAAGAAAAAAATCACAAGCATTCCAAAAAAAGACACTGAGAATCGTGTGGATTACCCCTAGTAAATAAGAAATACCTAATTGCATCGTGAACTACAAGTGGAATCGATAGGTGATTTAAAGAGAAAAAAATTACAAAATCCACTCCAATCTATAAACAGTTAAAGCTTCAGTTCTGGAGTATCCTTTTATAGACCCTTATTTATTTATTTTTATTATTGTTATAATTTTACTTTTTTTTGTTTCTATTTCTTCAATTATTTTTTT